>NW_028128858.1:0-187939 GCF_965231255.1 Vanellus vanellus
TCTGGGAGCAACAAAAGACAAACGTCCAGCTTTTGCTGCCACAGCAACAGGTGCCAGCGGGGAAAAGTGATGCTGGTCCTCACTGCCTCCTGGAACCTCCTTCAAATGCCCCACACAATTTGGCCCTCTCTGCTTTCCTGAGGACTGTATCCTCAAAAGCACCTTTTTTTCACTTTCGGAGCCTCTCTGGAGCAAAAAAGACAAATCGTCCAGCTTTTGCTGCCACAGCAAAGGTGCCAGCGGGAAAAGTGATGCTGGTCCTCACAGCCTCCTGGAACCCCTTCAAATGCCCAGACAATTTGGCCCTCTCTGCTTTTCCTGAGGACTCTATCCTCAAAAGCAACCTTTTTTCACTTTCGGCGTGTCTTGAGCAAAAAAGACAAACGTCCAGCTTTTGCTGCCACAGCAAAGGTGCCAGCAGGGAAAAGTGATGCTGGTCCTCACTGCCTCCTGGAACCCCTTCAAATGCCCCAGACAATTTGGACCCTCTCTGCTTTCCTGAGGACTCTATCCTCAAAAGCACCTTTTTTCACCTTCGGCGCTGTTCTGGAGCAAAAAAGACAAACGTCCAGCTTTTGCTGCCACAGCTAAAGTGCCAGCGGGGAAAAGTGATGCTGGTCCTCACTGCCTCCTGGAACCCCTTCAAATGCCCCAGGACAATTTGGCCCTCTCTGCTTTCCTGAGGACTCTATCCTCAAAAGCACCTTTTTTCACTTTCGGCGCTGTCTGGAGCAAAAAAGACAAACGTCCAGCTTTTGCTGTTACAGCTAAAGTGCCAGCGGGGAAAAGTGATGCTGGTCCTCACTGCCTCCTGGAACCCCTTCAAATGCCCCAGACAATTTGGCCCTCTCTGCTTTCCTGAGGACTCTGTCCTCAAAAGCACCTTTTTTCCTTCTTTCTGGCATTGTCTGGAGCAAAAAGACAAACGTCCAGCTTTTGCTGCCACAGCAAGGTGCCAGCGGGGAAAAGTGATGCTGGTCCTCACTGCCTCCTGGAACCCCTTCAAATGCCCCAGACAATTTGGCCCTCTCTGCTTTCCTGAGGACTCTATCCGCAAAAGCACCTTTTTTTCACTTTTGGCGCACTCTGGAGCAAAAAAGACAAACGTCCAGCTTTTGCTGCACAGCAAAAGGTGCCAGCGGGGAAGAGTGATGCTGGTTCTCACTGCCTCCTGGAACCCCTTTAATGCCCATACATGGGCCTCTCTTGCTTTCCTGAGGACTCTATCCGCAAAAGCACCTTTTTTTCACTTTTCGGCGCTCTCTGGAGCAAAAGAGACAAACGTCCAGCTTTTGCTGCCACAGCAAAGGTGCCAGCGGGGAAAAGTGATGCTGGTTCTCACTGCCTCCTGGAACCCCTTTCAAATGCCCCAGACAATTTGGCCCTCTTGCTTTCCTGAGGACTCTATCCTCAAAAGCACCTTTTTTTTCACTTTCGGCGCTGTCTGGAGCAAAAAAGGCAAACGTCCAGCTTTTGCTGCCACAGCTAAAGTGCCAACGGGGAAAAGTGATGCTGGTCCTCACTTGCCTCCTGGAACCCCTTCAAATGCCCCCAGACAATTTGGCCCTCTCTGCATTCCTGAGGACTCTAATCCTCAAAAGCACCTTTTTTCACTTTGGGCGCTTCTCTGGAGAAAAAAGACAAACGTCCAGCTTTTGCTGCCACAGCAAAAGTGCTAGCGGGGAAAAGTGATACTGGTCCTCACTGCCTCCTGGAACCCCTTGCAAATGCCCCAGACAATTTTGGCCCTCTCTGCTTTTCCTGAGGACTCTATCCGCAAAAGCACCTTTTTTCACTTTCGGCGCTCTCTGGAGCAAAAAAGACAAACGTCCAGATTTTGCTGCCACAGCAAAAGTGCTAGCGGGGAAAAGTGATACTGGTCCTCACTGCCTCCTGGAACCCCTTCAAATTGCCCAGACAATTTGGCCACTCTCTGCTTTCCTGAGGACTCTTATCCGCAAAAGCACCTTTTTTCACTTTCAGCGCTCTCTGGAGCAAAAAAGACAAACGTCCAGCTTTTGCTGCCACAGCAAAGGTGCCAGCGGGGAAAGTGATGCTGGTCCTCACTGCCTCCTGGAACCCCTTCAAATGCCCCAGACAATTTGGCCCTCTCTGCTTTCCTGAGGACTGTATCCTCAAAAGCACCTTTTTTCACTTTCGGCGCTCTCTGGAGCAAAAAAGACAAACGTCCAGCTTTTGCTGCCACAGCAAAGGTGCCAGCGGGGAAAAGTGATGCTGGTCCTCACTGCCTCCTGGAACCCCTTCAAATGCCCCAGACAATTTGGCCCTCTCTGCTTTCCTGAGGACTCTATCCTCAAAAAGCACCTTTTTTCACTTTCGGCGCTGTCTTGAGCAAAAAAGACAAACGTCCAGCTTTTGCTGCCACAGCAAAGGTGGCCAGCAGGGAAAAGGTGATGCTGGTCTCACTGCCTCCTGGAACCCCTTCTAATGCCCCGACAATTTGGCCCTCTCTGCTTTCCTGAGGACACTATCCTCAAAAGCACCTTTTTTCACTTTCGGCGCTGTCTGGAGCAAAAAAGACAAACGTCCAGCTTTTGCTGCCACAGCTAAAGTGCCAGCGGAGGAAAAGTGATGCTGGTCCTCACTGCCTCCTGGAACCCTTCAAATGCCCCAGACAATTTGGCCCTCTCTGCTTTCCTGAGGACTGTCTCCTCAAAAGCACCTTTTTTCACTTTCGGCGCTGTCTGGAGCAAAAAAAGACAAACGTCCAGCTTTTGCTGTTACAGCTAAAGTGCCAGCGGGGAAAAGTGATGCTGGTCCTCACTGCCTCCTGGAACTCCCTTCAAATGCCCAGACAATTTGGCCCTCTCTGCTTTCCTGAGGACTCTATCCTCAAAAGCACCTTTTTTCACTTCTGGCATTGTCTGGAGCAAAAAGACAAACGTCCAGCTTTTGCTGCCACAGCAAAGGTGCCAGCGGGGAAAAGTGATGCTGGTCCTCACTGCCTCCTGGAACCCCTTCAAATGCCCAAGAACAATTTGGCCCTCTCTGCTTTTCCTGAGGACTCTATCCTCAAAAGCACCTTTTTTCACTTTTGGCGCTCTCTGGAGCAAAAAAGAACAAACGTCCAGCTTTTGCTGCCACAGCAAAAGTGGCTAGCGGGGAAAAGTGATACTGGGTCCTCACTGCCCTCCGGAACCCCTGCAAATGCCCCAGAACAATTTGGCCCTCTCTGCTTTCCTGAGGACTCTATCCGCAAAAGCACCTTTTTTCACTTTCGGCGCTCTCTGGAGCAAAAAAAGACAAACGTCCAGCTTTTGCTGCCACAGCAAAGGTGCCAGCGGGGAAAGTGATGCTGGTCCTCACTGCCTCCTGGAACCCCTTCCAATGCCCCACACAATTTGGCCCTCTCTGCTTTCCTGAGGACTCTATCCTCAAAAGCACCTTTTTCCACTTTTGGCGCTCTCTGGAGCAAAAAAGACAAACGTTCAGCTTTTGCTGCCACAGCAAAGGTGCCAGCGGGGAAAAAGTGATGCTGGTCCTCACTGCCTCCTGGAACCCCTTCAAATGCCCCAGACAATTTGGCCCTCTCTGCTTTCCTGAGGACTCTATGCTCAAAAGCACCTTTTTTCACTTTCGGCGCTGTCTTGAGCAAAAAAGACAAATGTCCAGCTTTTACTGCCACAGCAAAAGGTGCCAGCAGGGAAAAGTGAATGCCGGTCCTCACTGCCTCCTGGAACCCCTTCAAATGCCCCAGACAATTTGGCCCTCTCTGCTTTCCTGAGGACTCTATCCTCAAAAGCACCTTTTTCACTTTCGGCGCTGTCTGGAGCAAAAAAGACAAACGTCCAGCTTTTGCTGCCACAGCTAAAGTGCCAGCGGGGAAAAGTGATGCTGGTCCTACTGCCTCCTGGAACCCCTTCAAATGCCCCAGACAATTTGGCCCTCTCTGCTTTCCTGAGGACTCTATCCTCAAAAGCACCTTTTTTCACTTCGGCGCTGTCTGGAGCAAAAAGACAAACGTCCAGCTTTTGCTGTTACAGCTAAAGTGCCAGCGGGGAAAAGTGATGCTGGTCCTCACTGCCTCCTGGAACCCCTTCAAATGCCCCAGACAATTTGGCCCTCTCTGCTTTCCTGAGGACTCTATCCTCAAAAGCAACCTTTTTTCACTCTGGCATTGTCTGGAGCAAAAAAGACAAACGTCCAGCTTTTGCTGCCACAGCAAAGGTGCCAGGGGAAAAAGTGATGCTGGTCCCTCAATGCCTCCTGGAACCCCTTCAAATGCCCCAGACAATTTGGCCCTCTCTGCTTTCCTGAGGACTCTATCCTCAAAAGCACCTTTTTTCACTTTTGGCGCTCTCTGGAGCAAAAAAGACAAACGTCCAGCTTTTTGCTGCCCACAGCAAAGGTGCCAGCGGGGAAAGTGATGCTGGTCCTCACTGCCTCCTGGAACCCCTTCAAAATGCCCCAGACAATTTGGCCCATCTCTGCTTTCCTGAGGACTCTATCCGCAAAAGCACCTTTTTTTCACTTTCGGCGCTCTCTGGAGCAAAAAAAGACAAACGTCCAGCTTTTGCTGCCACAGCAAAGGTGCCAGCAGGGAAAGTGATGCTGGTCCCTCACTGCCTCCTGGAACCCCTGCAAATGCCCCAGACAATTTGGCCCTCTCTGCTTTCCTGAGGACTCTATCCGCAAAAGCACCTTTTTCACTTTCGGCGCACTCTGGAGCAAAAAAGACAAACGTCCAGCTTTTGCTGCCACAGCAAAGGTGCCAGCGGGGAAGAGTGATGCTGGTTCTCACTGCCTCCTGGGAACCCCTTTAAATGCCCCAGACAATTTGGCCCTCTCTGCTTTCCTGAGGACTCTCTCCGCAAAAGCACCTTTTTTCACTTTCGGCGCTCTCTGGAGCAAAAAGACAAACGTCCAGCTTTTGCTGCCACAGCAAAGGTGCCAGCGGGGAAAAGTGATGCTGGTCCTCACTGCCTCCTGGAACCCTTCAAATGCCCCAGACAATTTTGGCCCTCTCTGTTTTCCTGAGGACTCTATCCTCAAAAGCACCTTTTTTCACTTTCGGCGCTCTCTGGAGCAAAAAAGACAAACGTCCAGATTTTGCTGCCACAGCAAAGTGTCAGCGGGGAAAAGTGATGCTGGTTCTCACTGCCTCCTGGAACCCCTTCAAATGCCCCAGACAATTTGGCCCTCTCTGTTTTCCTGAGGAACTCTATCCTCAAAAGCACCTTTTTTCACTTTCGGCGCTGTCTGGAGCAAAAAGACAAACGTCCAGCTTTTGCTGTTACAGCTAAAGTGCCAGCGGGGAAAAGTGATGCTGGTTGTCTCACTGCCTCCTGGAACCCCTTTAAATGCCCCAGACAATTTGGCCTCTCTGGCTTTCCTGAGGACTCTCTCCGCAAAAGCACTTTTTTCACTTTCGGCGCTCTCTGGAGCAAAAAAGACAAACGTCAGCTTTTGCTGCCACAGCAAAGGTGCCAGCGGGGAAAAGTGATGCTGGTCCTCACTGCCTCCTGGAACCCGTTCAAATGCCCCAGACAATTTGGCCCTCTCTGCTTTCCTGAGGAACTCTATCCGCAAAAGCACCTTTTTTTCACTTTCGGCGCTCTCTGGAGCAAAAAAGACAAACGTCCAGCTTTTGCTGCCACAGCAAAGGTGCCAGCGGGGAAGAGTGATGCTGGTTCTCACTGCCTCCTGGAACCCCTTTAAATGCCCATACCAATTTGCCCTCTCTGCTTTCCTGAGGACTCTATCCGCAAAAGCACCTTTTTTCACTTTCGGCGCTCTCTGGAGCAAAAGAGACAAAAACGTCCAGCTTTTTGCTGCCACAGCAAAGGTGCCAGCGGGAAAAGTGATGCTGGTTCTCACTGCCTCCTGGAACCCCTTCAAATGCCCCAGACAATTTGGCCCTCTCTGCTTTCCTGAGGACTCTATCCTCAAAAGCACCTTTTTTCACTTTCGGCGCTGTCTGGAGCCAAAAAAGACAAACGTCCAGCTTTTGCTGTTACAGGCTAAAGTGCCAGCGGGGAAAAGTGATGCTGGTCCTCACTGCCTCCTGGAACCCCTTCAACATGCCCAGACAATTTGGCCCTCTTTGCTTTCCTGAGGACCTCTCTCCGCAAAAGCACCTTTTTTCACTTTCGGCGCTGTCTGGGAGCAAAAAAGACAAACGTCCAGCTTTTGCTGCCACAGCAAAGGTGCCAGCGGGGGAAAAAGTGATGCTGGTCCTCACTGCCTCCTGGAACCCCTTCAAAAATGCCCCAGACAATTTGGCCCTCTCTGCTTTCACTGAGGACTCTATCCACAAAAGCACCTTTTTCACTTCGGCGCTCTCTGGAGCAAAAAAGACAACGTCCAGCTTTTGGCTGCCACAGCAAAGTGCCAGCGGGGAAAAAGTGATGCTGGTCCTCACTGCCTCCTGGAACCCCTTCAAATGCCCCAGACAATTTGGCCCTCTCTCGCTTTCCTGAGGACTCTATCCTCAAAAGCACCTTTTTTCACTTTCGGCAGCCTCCGCAGCAAAAAAGACAAACGTCCAGCTTTTGCTGCCACAGCTAAAGTGCCAGCGGGGAAAAGTGATGCTGTCTCACTGCCTCCTGGAACCCCTTCAAAATGCCCCCAGACAATTTGGCCCTCTCTGCTTTCCTGAGGACTCTATCTCAAAAGCACCTTTTTTCACTTTCGGCGCTCTCTGGAGCAAAAAAGACAAAGTCCAGATTTTGCTGCCACAGCAAAAGTGCTAGCGGGGAAAAGTGATACTGGTCCTCACTGCCTCCTGGACCCCTTCAAATGCCCCAGACAATTTGGCCCTCTCTGCTTTCCTGAGGACTCTATCCTCAAAAGCACCTTTTTTTCACTTTCGGCGCTCTCTGGAGCAAAAAGACAAACGTCCAGCTTTTGGCTGCCACAGCAAAGGTGCCAGCGGGGAAAAGTGATGCTGGTCCTCACTGCCTCCTGGAACCCCTTCAAATGCCCCACACAATTTTGGCCCTCTCTGCTTTCCTGAGCACTCTATCCGCAAAAGCACCTTTTTTCACTTTCGGCGCTCTCTGGAGCAAAAAAGACAAACGTCCAGCTTTTGCTGCCACAGCAAAGGTGCCAGCGGGAAAAGGTGATGCTGGTCCTCACTGCCTCCTGGAACCCCTTCAAATGCCCAGACAATTTGGCCCCTCTCTGCTTTCCTGAGCACTCTATCCGCAAAAGCACCTTTTTCACTTTCGGCGCTCTCTGGAGCAAAAAAGACAAACGTCCAGCTTTTGCTGCCACAGCAAAGGTGCCAGCGGGGAAAAGTGATGCTGGTCCTCACTGCCTCCTGGAACCCCTTCAAATGCCCCAGACCAATTTGGCCCTCTCTGCTTTCCTGAGGACTCTATCCGCAAAAGCACCTTTTTTCACTTTCGGCGCTCTCCTGGAGCAAAAAAGACAAACGTCCAGCTTTTGCTGCCACAGCAAAGGTGCCAGCGGGGAAAAGTGATGCTGGTTCTCACTGCCTCCTGGAACCCCTTTCAAATGCCCCACACAATTTGGCCCTCTCTGCTTTCCTGAGGACTCTATCCTCAAAAGCACCTTTTTTCACTTTCGGCGCTCTCTGGAGCAAAAAAGACAAACGTCCAGCTTTTGCTGCCACAGCTAAAGTGCCAGCGGGGAAAAGTGATGCTGGTCCTCACTGCCTCCTGGAACCCCTTCAAATGCCCCAGACAATTTGGCCCTCTCTGCTTTCCTGAGGACTCTATCCTCAAAAGCACCTTTTTTCACTTTCGGCGCTCTCTGGAGCAAAAAAGACAAACGTCCAGATTTTGCTGCCACAGCAAAAGTGCTAGCGGGGAAAAGTGATACTGGTCCTCACTGCCTCCTGGAACCCCTTCAAATGCCCCAGACAATTTGGCCCTCTCTGCTTTCCTGAGGACTCTATCCGCAAAAGCACCTTCTTTCACTTTCAGCGCTCTCTGGAGCAAAAAAGACAAACGTCCAGCTTTTGCTGCCACAGCAAGAGGTGCCAGCGGGGAAAAGTGATGCTGGTCCTCACTGCCTCCTGGAACCCCTTCAAATGCCCCAGACAATTTGGCCCTCTCTGCTTTCCTGAGGACTGTATCCTCAAAGCCACCTTTTTTCACTTTCGGCGCTCTCTGGAGCAAAAAAGACAAACGTCCAGCTTTTGCTGCCACAGCAAAGGTGCCAGCGGGGAAAAGTGATGCTGGTCCTCACTGCCTCCTGGAACCCCTTCAAATGCCCCAGACAATTTGGCCCCTCTCTGCTTTCCCTGAGGACTCTATCCTCAAAAGCACCTTTTTTTCACTTTCGGCGCTGTCTTGAGCAAAAAAGACAAACGTCCAGCTTTTGCTGCCACAGCAAAGGTGCCAGCAGGGAAAAGTGATGCTGGTCCTCACTGCCTCCTGGAACCCCTTCTAATTGCCCCCGACAATTTGGCCCTCTCTGCTTTCCTGAGGACTCTATCCTCAAAAGCACCTTTTTTCACTTTCGGCGCTGTCTGGAGCAAAAAAAGACAAACGTCCAGCTTTTGCTGCCACAGCTAAAGTGCCAGCGAGGGAAAATGATGCTGGTCCTCACTGCCTCTGGAACCCCTTCAAATGCCCCAGACAATTTTGGCCCTCTCTGCTTTCCTGAGGACTCTATCCTCAAAAGCACCTTTTTTCACTTCGGCGCTGTCTGGAGCAAAAAAGACAAACGTCCAGCTTTTGCTGTTACAGCTAAAGTGCCAGCGGGGAAAGTGATGCTGGTCCTCACTGCCTCCTGGAACCCTTCAATGCCCCAGACAATTTGGCCCTCTCTGCTTTCCTGAGGACTCTGTCCTCAAAAGCACCTTTTTTCACTTCTGGCATTGTCTGGAGCAAAAAAGACAAACGTCCAGCTTTTGCTGCCACAGCAAAGGTGCCAGCGGGGAAAAGTGATGCTGGTCCTCACTGCCTCCTGGAACCCCTTCAAATGCCCCAGACAATTTGGCCCTCTCTGCTTTTCCTGAGGACTCTATCCCTCAAAAGCACCTTTTTTCACTTTCCGGCGCTCTCTGGAGCAAAAAAGACAAACATCCAGATTTTGCTGCCACAGCAAAGGTGCCAGCGGGGAAAAGTGATGCTGGTTCTCACTGCCTCCTGGAACCCCTTTAAATGCCCCAGACAATTTGGCCCTCTCTGCTTTCTGAGGACTCTATCCTCAAAAGCACCTTTTTTCACTTTCGGCGCTCTCTGGAGCAAAAAAGAACAAACGTCCACTTTTGCTGCCACAGCAAAGGTGCCAGCGGGGAAAAGTGATGCTGGTCCTCACTGCCTCCTGGAACCCCTTCAAATGCCCCAGACAATTTTGGCCCTCTCTGCTTTCCTGAGGACTCTATCCGCAAAAGCACCTTTTTTCATCTTTTGGCGCACTCTGGAGCAAAAAAGACAAACGTCCAGCTTTTGCTGCCACAGCAAAGGTGCCAGCGGGGAAGAGTGATGCTGGTTCTCCACTGCCTCCTGGAACCCCTTTAAATGCCCCATACAATTTGGGCCCTCTCTGCTTTCCTGAGGACTCTATACTCAAAAGCACCTTTTTCACTTTCGGGCTCTCTCTGGAGCAAAAAGAGACAAACGTCCAGCTTTTGCTGCCACAGCAAAGGTGCCAGCGGGGAAAAGTGATGCTGGTTTCTCACCGCCTCCTGGAACCCCTTCAAATGCCCCAGACAATTTGGCCCTCTCTGCTTTCCTGAGGACTCTATCCCTCAAAAGCACCTTTTTTCACTTTCGGCCGCTCTCTGGAGCAAAAAAGCAAACGTCCAGCTTTTGCTGCCCCACAGCTAAAGTGCCAACGGGGAAAAGTGATGCTGGTCTCACTGCCTCCTGGAACCCCTTCAAATGCCCCAGACAATTGGCCCTCTCTGCTTTCCTGAGGACTCTATCCTCAAAAGCCACCTTTTTTCACTTTTGGCGCTCTCTGGAGCAAAAAAGACAAACGTCCAGCTTTTGCTGCCACAGCAAAAGTGCTAGCGGGGAAAAGTGATACTGGTCCTCACTGCCTCCTGAACCCCTGCAAATGCCCCAGACAATTTTGGCCCTCTCTGCTTTCCTGAGGACTCTATCCGCAAAAGCACCTTTTTTCACTTTCGGCGCTCTCTGGAGCAAAAAAGACAAACGTCCAGATTTTGCTGCCACAGCAAAAGTGCTAGCGGGGAAAAGTGATACTGGTCCTCACTGCCTCCTGGAACCCCTTCAAATGCCCCAGACATATTTGGCCCTCTCTGCTTTCCTGAGGACTCTATCCGCAAAAGCACCTTTTTTTCACTTTCAGTCACGCTCTCTGGAGCAAAAAAGACAAACGTCCAGCTTTTGCTGCCACAGCAAAGGTGCCAGCGGGGAAAAGTGATGCTGGTCCTCACTGCCTCCTGGAACCCCTTCAAATGCCCCAGACAATTTGGCCCTCTCTGCTTTCCTGAGGACTGTATCCTCAAAAGCACCTTTTTTCACTTTCGGCGCTCTCTGGAGCAAAAAAGACAAACGTCCAGCTTTTGCTGCCACAGCAAAGGTGCCAGCGGGGAAAAGTGATGCTGGTCCTCACTGCCTCCTGGACCCCTTCAAATGCCCCAGACAATTTGGCCCTCTCTGCTTTCCTGAGGACTCTATCCTCAAAAGCACCTTTTTTCACTTTCGGCGCTGTCTTGAGCAAAAAAGACAAACGTCCAGCTTTTGCTGCCACAGCAAAGGTGCCAGCAGGGAAAAGTGATGCTGGTCCTCACTGCCTCTGGAACCCCTTCTAATGCCCCCGACAAATTTGGCCCTCTCTGCTTTCCTGAGGACTCTATCCTCAAAAGCACCTTTTTTCACTTTCGGCGCTGTCTGGAGCAAAAAAGACAAACGTCCAGCTTTTGCTGCCACAGCTAAAGTGCCAGGCGGGGAAAAGTGATGCTGGGCCTCACTGCCTCCTGGAACCCCTTCAAATGCCCCAAGACAATTTGGCCCTCTCTGCTTTCCTGAGGACTCTATCCTCAAAAGCACCTTTTTTCACTTTCGGCGCTGTCTGGAGCAAAAAAGACAAACGATCCAGCTTTTGCTGTTACAGCTAAAGTGCCCAGCGGGGAAAAGTGATGCTGGTCCTCACTGCCTCCTGGAACCCCTTCAAAATGCCCCAGACAATTTTGGCCCTCTCTGCTTTCCTGAGGACTCTAATCCTCAAAAGCACCTTTTTTTCACTTTCGGCGCTCTCTGGAGCAAAAAAAGACAAACGTCCCAGCTTTTGCTGCCACAGCAAAGGGCCCGCGGGGAAAAGTGATGCTGGTCCTCACTGCCTCCTGGAACCCCTTCAAATGCCCCAGACAATTTGGCCCTCTCTGCTTTCCTGAGGACTCTATCCTCAAAAGCACCTTTTTTCACTTTCGGCGCTGTCTTGAGCAAAAAAGACAAACCGTCCAGCTTTTGCTGCCACAGCAAAGGTGCCAGCAGGGAAAAGTGGATGCTGGTCCTCACTGCCTCCTGGAACCCCTTCTAATGCCCCCAAGACAATTTGGCCCTCTCTGCTTTCCTGAGGACTCTATCCTCAAAAGCACCTTTTTTCACTTTCGGCGCTGTCTGGAGCAAAAAAGACAACGTCCAGCTTTTGCTGCCACAGCTAAAGTGCCAGCGGGGAAAAGTGATGCTGGTCCTCACGCCTCCTGGAACCCCTTCAAATGCCCCAGACAATTTGGCCCTCTCTGCTTTCCTGAGGACTCTATCCTCAAAAGCACCTTTTTTCCTTTCGGCGCGCTGTCTGGAGCAAAAAAGACAAACGTCCAGCTTTTGCTGTTACAGCTAAGTGCCAGCGGGGAAAAGTGATGCTGGTCCTCACTGCCTCCTGGAACCCCTTCAAAATGCCCCAGACAATTTGGCCCTCTCTGCTTTTCCTGAGGACTCTGTCCTCAAAAGCACCTTTTTTTCACTTCTGCATTGTCTGGAGCAAAAAAGACAAACGTCCAGCTTTTGCTGCCACAGCAAAGGTGCCAGCGGGGAAAAGTGATGCTGGTCCTCACTGCCTCCTGGAACCCCTTCAAATGCCCCAGACAATTTGGCCCTCTCTGCTTTCCTGAGGACTCTATCCTCAAAAGCACCTTTTTTCACTTTCGGCGCTCTCTGGAGCAAAAAGACAAACATCCAGATTTTGCTGCCACAGCAAAGGTGCCAGCGGGAAAAGTGATGCTGGTTCTCACTGCCTCCTGGAACCCCTTCAAATGCCCCAGACAATTTGGCCCTCTCTGCTTTCCTGAGGGACTCTATCCTCAAAAGCACCTTTTTTCACTTTCGGCGCTCTCTGGAGCAAAAAAGACAACGTCCAGCTTTTGCTGCCACAGCAAAGGTGCCAGCGGGAAAAGTGATGCTGGTCCTCACTGCCTCCTGGAACCCCTTCAAATGCCCCAGACAATTTGGCCCTCTCTGCTTTCCTGAGGACTCTATCCGCAAAAGCACCTTTTTTCACTTTTGGGCCCCCTCTGGAGCAAAAAAGACAGAACGTCCAGCTTTTCTGCCACAGCAAAGGTGCCAGCGGGGAAGAGTGATGCTGGTTCTCACTGCCTCCTGGAACCCCTTTAATGCCCCATACAATTTGGCCCTCTCTGCTTTCCTGAGGACTCTATCCGCAAAAGCACCTTTTTTCACTTTCGGCGCTCTCTGGAGCAAAAGAGACAAACGTCCAGCTTTTGCTGCCACAGCAAAGGTGCCAGCGGGGAAAAGTGATGCTGGTTCTCACTGCCTCCTGGAACCCCTTCAAATGCCCAGACAATTTGGCCCTCTCTGCTTTCCTGAGGACTCTATCCTCAAAAGCACCTCTTTTTTTCACTTCGGCGCTCTCTGAGCAAAAAAGGCAAACGTCCAGCTTTTGCTGCCACAGCTAAAGTGCCAACGGGGAAAAGTGATGCTGGTCCTCACTGCCTCCTGGAACCCCTTCAAATGCCCCAGACAATTTGGCCCTCTCTGCTTTCCTGAGGACTCTATCCTCAAAGCACCTTTTTTCACTTTGGCGCTCTCTGGAGCAAAAAAGACAAACGTCCAGCTTTTGCTGTGGCAGCAAAAGCTGGACGTTTGTCTTTTTTGCTCCAGAGAGCGCCAAAAGTGAAAAAAGGTGCTTTTGAGGATAGAGTCCTCAGGAAAGCAGAGAGGGCCAAATTGTCTGGGGCATTTGAAGGGGTCCAGGAGGCAGTGAGGACCAGCATCACTTTTCCCCGTTGGCACTTTAGCTGTGGCAGCAAAAGCTGGACGTTTGCCTTTTTTGCTCCAGAGAGCGCCGAAAGTGAAAAAAGGTGCTTTTTGAGGATAGAGTCCTCAGGAAAGCAGAGAGGGCCAAATTGTCTGGGGCATTTGAAGGGGTTCCAGGAGGCAGTGAGAACCAGCATCACTTTTCCCCGCTGGCACCTTTGCTGTGGCAGCAAAAGCTGGACGTTTGTCTCTTTTGCTCCAGAGAGCGCCGAAAGTGAAAAAAGGTGCTTTTGCGGATAGAGTCCTCAGGAAAGCAGAGAGGGCCAAATTGTATGGGGCATTTAAAGGGGTTCCAGGAGGGCAGTGAGAACCAGCATCACTCTTCCCCGCTGGCACCTTTGCTGTGGCAGCAAAAGCTGGACGTTTGTCTTTTTTGCTCCAGAGTGCGCCAAAAGTGAAAAAAGGTGCTTTTGCGGATAGAGTCCTCAGGAAAGCAGAGAGGGCCAAATTGTCTGGGGCATTTGAAGGGGTTCCAGGAGGCAGTGAGGACCAGCATCACTTTTCCCCGCTGGCACCTTTGCTGTGGCAGCAAAAGCTGGACGTTTGTCTTTTTTTGCTCCAGAGAGCGCCGAAAGTGAAAAAAGGTGCTTTTGAGGATAGAGTCCTCAGGAAAGCAGAGAGGGCCAAATTGTCTGGGGCATTTGAAGGGGTTCCAGGAGGCAGTGAGAACCAGCATCACTTTTCCCCGCTGGCACCTTTGCTGTGGCAGCAAAATCTGGATGTTTGTCTTTTTTGCTCCAGAGAGCGCCGAAAGTGAAAAAAGGTGCTTTTGAGGATAGAGTCCTCAGGAAAGCAGAGAGGGCCAAATTGTCTGGGGCATTTGAAGGGGTTTCCAGGAGGCAGTGAGGACCAGCATCACTTTTCCCCGCTGGCACCTTTGCTGTGGCAGCAAAAGCTGGACGTTTGTCTTTTTTGCTCCAGACAATGCCAGAAGTGAAAAAAGGTGCTTTTGAGGACAGAGTCCTCAGGAAAGCAGAGAGGGCCAAATTGTCTGGGGCATTTGAAGGGGTTCCAGGAGGCAGTGAGGACCAGCATCACTTTTCCCCGCTGGCACTTTAGCTGTAACAGCAAAAGCTGGACGTTTGTCTTTTTTGCTCCAGACAGCGCCGAAAGTGAAAAAAAGGTGCTTTGAGGATAGAGTCCTCAGGAAAGCAGAGAGGGCCAAATTGTCTGGGGCATTTGAAGGGGTTCCAGGAGGCAGTGAGGACCAGCATCACTTTTCCCCGCTGGCACTTTAGCTGTGGCAGCAAAAGCTGGACGTTGTCTTTTTGCTCCAGACAGCGCCGAAAGTGAAAAAAGGTGCTTTTGAGGATAGAGTCCTCAGGAAAGCAGAGAGGGCCAAATTGTCGGGGGCATTAGAAGGGGTTCCAGGAGGCAGTGAGGACCAGCATCACTTTTCCCTGCTGGCACCTTTGCTGTGGCAGCAAAAGCTGGACGTTTGTCTTTTTGCTCAAGACAGCGCCGAAAGTGAAAAAAAGGTGCTTTTGAGGATAGAGTCCTCAGGAAAGCAGAGAGGGCCAAATTGTCTGGGGCATTTGAAGGGGTTCCAGGAGGCAGTGAGGACCAGCATCACTTTTCCCCGCTGGCACCTTTGCTGTGGCAGCAAAAGCTGGACGTTTGTCTTTTTTGCTCCAGAGAGCGCCGAAAGTGAAAAAAGGTGCTTTTGAGGATAGAGTCCTCAGGAAAGCAGAGAGGGCCAAATTGTCTGGGGCATTTGAAGGGGTTCCAGGAGGCAGTGAGGACCAGCATCCTTTTCCCCGCTGGCACTTTAGCTGTAACAGCAAAAAGCTGGACGTTTGTCTTTTTTGCTCCAGACAGCGCCGAAAGTGAAAAAAGGTGCTTTTGAGGATAGAGTCCTCAGGAAAGCAGAGAGGGCCAAATTGTCTGGGGCATTTTGAAGGGGTTCCAGGAGGCAGTGAGGACCAGCATCACTTTTCCCCGCTGGCACTTTAGCTGTGGCAGCAAAAGCTGGACGTTTGTCTTTTTTGCTCCAGACAGCGCCGAAAGTGAAAAAAGGTGCTTTTGAGGATAGAGTCTCAGGAAAGCAGAGAGGGCCAAATTGTCGGGGGCATTAGAAAGGGGTTCCAGGAGGCAGTGAGGACCAGCATCACTTTTCCCTGCTGGCACCTTTGCTGTGGCAGCAAAAGCTGGACGTTTGTCTTTTTTGCTCAAGACAGCGCCGAAAGTGAAAAAAGGTGCTTTTGAGGATAGAGTCCTCAGGAAAGCAGAGAGGGCCAAATTGTCTGGGGCATTTGAAGGGGTTCCAGGAGGCAGTGAGGACCAGCATCACTTTTCCCCGCTGGCACCTTTGCTGTGGCAGCAAAAGCTGGACGTTTGTCTTTTTTGCTCCAGAGAGCGCCGAAAGTGAAAAAAGGTGCTTTTGAGGATACAGTCCTCAGGAAAGCAGAGAGGGCCAAATTGTCTGGGGCATTTGAAGGGGTTCCAGGAGGCAGTGAGGACCAGCATCACTTTTCCCCGCTGGCACCTTTGCTGTGGCAGCAAAAGCTGGACGTTTGTCTTTTTTGCTCCAGAGAGCGCTGAAAGTGAAAAAAGGTGCTTTTGCGGATAGAGTCCTCAGGAAAGCAGAGAGGGCCAAATTGTCTGGGGCATTTGAAGGGGTTCCAGGAGGCAGTGAGGACCAGTATCACTTTTCCCCGCTAGCACTTTTGCTGTGGCAGCAAAATCTGGACGTTTGTCTTTTTTGCTCCAGAGAGCGCCGAAAGTGAAAAAAGGTGCTTTTGCGGATAGAGTCCTCAGGAAAGCAGAGAGGGCCAAATTGTCTGGGGCATTTGCAGGGGTTCCAGGAGGCAGTGAGGACCAGTATCACTTTTCCCCGCTAGCACTTTTGCTGTGGCAGCAAAAGCTGGACGTTTGTCTTTTTTGCTCCAGAGAGCGCCAAAAGTGAAAAAAGGTGCTTTTGAGGATAGAGTCCTCAGGAAAGCAGAGAGGGCCAAATTGTCTGGGGCATTTGAAGGGGTTCCAGGAGGCAGTGAGGACCAGCATCACTTTTCCCCGTTGGCACTTTAGCTGTGGCAGCAAAAGCTGGACGTTTGCCTTTTTTGCTCCAGAGAGCGCCGAAAGTGAAAAAAGGTGCTTTTGAGGATAGAGTCCTCAGGAAAGCAGAGAGGGCCAAATTGTCTGGGGCATTTGAAGGGGTTCCAGGAGGCGGTGAGAACCAGCATCACTTTTCCCCGCTGGCACCTTTGCTGTGGCAGCAAAAGCTGGACGTTTTGTCTCTTTTGCTCCAGAGAGCGCCGAAAGTGAAAAAAGGTGCTTTTGAGTATAGAGTCCTCAGGAAAGCAGAGAGGGCCAAATTGTATGGGGCATTTAAAGGGGTTCCAGGAGGCAGTGAGAACCAGCATCACTCTTCCCCGCTGGCACCTTTGCTGTGGCAGCAAAAGCTGGACGTTTGTCTTTTTTGCTCCAGAGTGCGCCAAAAGTGAAAAAAGGTGCTTTTGCGGATAGAGTCCTCAGGAAAGCAGAGAGGGCCAAATTGTCTGGGGCATTTGAAGGGGTTCCAGGAGGCAGTGAGGACCAGCATCACTTTTCCCCGCTGGCACCTTTGCTGTGGCAGCAAAAGCTGGACGTTTGTCTTTTTTGCTCCAGAGAGCGCCGAAAGTGAAAAAAGGTGCTTTTGAGGATAGAGTCCTCAGGAAAGCAGAGAGGGCCAAATTGTCTGGGGCATTTAAAGGGGTTCCAGGAGGCAGTGAGAACCAGCATCACTTTTCCCCGCTGGCACCTTTGCTGTGGCAGCAAAATCTGGATGTTTGTCTTTTTTGCTCCAGAGAGCGCCGAAAGTGAAAAAAGGTGCTTTTGAGGATAGAGTCCTCAGGAAAGCAGAGAGGGCCAAATTGTCTGGGGCATTTGAAGGGGTTCCAGGAGGCAGTGAGGACCAGCATCACTTTTCCCCGCTGGCACCTTTGCTGTGGCAGCAAAAGCTGGACGTTTGTCTTTTTTGCTCCAGACAATGCCAGAAGTGAAAAAAGGTGCTTTTGAGGACAGAGTCCTCAGGAAAGCAGAGAGGGCCAAATTGTCTGGGGCATTTGAAGGGGTTCCAGGAGGCAGTGAGGACCAGCATCACTTTTCCCCGCTGGCACTTTAGCTGTAACAGCAAAAGCTGGACGTTTGTCTTTTTTGCTCCAGACAGCGCCGAAAGTGAAAAAAGGTGCTTTTGAGGATAGAGTCCTCAGGAAAGCAGAGAGGGCCAAATTGTCTGGGGCATTTGAAGGGGTTCCAGGAGGCAGTGAGGACCAGCATCACTTTTCCCCGCTGGCACTTTAGCTGTGGCAGCAAAAGCTGGACGTTTGTCTTTTTTGCTCCAGACAGCGCCGAAAGTGAAAAAAGGTGCTTTTGAGGATAGAGTCCTCAGGAAAGCAGAGAGGGCCAAATTGTCGGGGGCATTAGAAGGGGTTCCAGGAGGCAGTGAGGACCAGCATCACTTTTCCCTGCTGGCACCTTTGCTGTGGCAGCAAAAGCTGGACGTTTGTCTTTTTTGCTCAAGACAGCGCCGAAAGTGAAAAAAGGTGCTTTTGAGGATAGAGTCCTCAGGAAAGCAGAGAGGGCCAAATTGTCTGGGGCATTTGAAGGGGTTCCAGGAGGCAGTGAGGACCAGCATCACTTTTCCCCGCTGGCACCTTTGCTGTGGCAGCAAAAGCTGGACGTTTGTCTTTTTTGCTCCAGAGAGCGCCGAAAGTGAAAAAAGGTGCTTTTGAGGATACAGTCCTCAGGAAAGCAGAGAGGGCCAAATTGTCTGGGGCATTTGAAGGGGTTCCAGGAGGCAGTGAGGACCAGCATCACTTTTCCCCGCTGGCACCTTTGCTGTGGCAGCAAAAGCTGGACGTTTGTCTTTTTTGCTCCAGAGAGCGCTGAAAGTGAAAGAAGGTGCTTTTGCGGATAGAGTCCTCAGGAAAGCAGAGAGGGCCAAATTGTCTGGGGCATTTGAAGGGGTTCCAGGAGGCAGTGAGGACCAGTATCACTTTTCCCCGCTAGCACTTTTGCTGTGGCAGCAAAATCTGGACGTTTGTCTTTTTTGCTCCAGAGAGCGCCGAAAGTGAAAAAAGGTGCTTTTGAGGATAGAGTCCTCAGGAAAGCAGAGAGGGCCAAATTGTCTGGGGCATTTGAAGGGGTTCCAGGAGGCAGTGAGGACCAGCATCACTTTTCCCCGCTGGCACTTTAGCTGTGGCAGCAAAAGCTGGACGTTTGTCTTTTTTGCTCCAGAGAGCGCCGAAAGTGAAAAAAGGTGCTTTTGAGGATAGAGTCCTCAGGAAAGCAGAGAGGGCCAAATTGTGTGGGGCATTTGAAGGGGTTCCAGGAGGCAGTGAGAACCAGCATCACTTTTCCCCGCTGGCACCTTTGCTGTGGCAGCAAAAGCTGGACGTTTGTCTTTTTTGCTCCAGAGAGCGCCGAAAGTGAAAAAAGGTGCTTTTGCGGATAGAGTCCTCAGGAAAGCAGAGAGGGCCAAATTGTCTGGGGCATTTGAAGGGGTTCCAGGAGGCAGTGAGGACCAGCATCACTTTTCCCCGCTGGCACCTTTGCTGTGGCAGCAAAAGCTGGACGTTTGTCTTTTTTGCTCCAGAGAGCGCCGAAAGTGAAAAAAGGTGCTTTTGCGGATAGAGTGCTCAGGAAAGCAGAGAGGGCCAAATTGTCTGGGGCATTTGAAGGGGTTCCAGGAGGCAGTGAGGACCAGCATCACTTTTCCCCGCTGGCACCTTTGCTGTGGCAGCAAAAGCTGGACGTTTGTCTTTTTTGCTCCAGAGAGCGCCGAAAGTGAAAAAAGGTGCTTTTGCGGATAGAGTGCTCAGGAAAGCAGAGAGGGCCAAATTGTGTGGGGCATTTGAAGGGGTTCCAGGAGGCAGTGAGGACCAGCATCACTTTTCCCCGCTGGCACCTTTGCTGTGGCAGCAAAAGCTGGACGTTTGTCTTTTTTGCTCCAGAGAGCGCCGAAAGTGAAAAAAGGTGCTTTTGAGGATAGAGTCCTCAGGAAAGCAGAGAGGGCCAAATTGTCTGGGGCATTTGAAGGGGTTCCAGGAGGCAGTGAGGACCAGTATCACTTTTCCCCGCTAGCACTTTTGCTGTGGCAGCAAAATCTGGACGTTTGTCTTTTTTGCTCCAGAGAGCGCCGAAAGTGAAAAAAGGTGCTTTTGAGGATAGAGTCCTCAGGAAAGCAGAGAGGGCCAAATTGTCTGGGGCATTTGAAGGGGTTCCAGGAGGCAGTGAGGACCAGCATCACTTTTCCCCGCTGGCACTTTAGCTGTGGCAGCAAAAGCTGGACGTTTGTCTTTTTTGCTGCGGAGGCTGCCGAAAGTGAAAAAAGGTGCTTTTGAGGATAGAGTCCTCAGGAAAGCAGAGAGGGCCAAATTGTCTGGGGCATTTGAAGGGGTTCCAGGAGGCAGTGAGGACCAGCATCACTTTTCCCCGCTGGCACCTTTGCTGTGGCAGCAAAAGCTGGACGTTTGTCTTTTTTGCTCCAGAGAGCGCCGAAAGTGAAAAAAGGTGCTTTTGTGGATAGAGTCCTCAGGAAAGCAGAGAGGGCCAAATTGTCTGGGGCATTTGAAGGGGTTCCAGGAGGCAGTGAGGACCAGCATCACTTTTCCCCGCTGGCACCTTTGCTGTGGCAGCAAAAGCTGGACGTTTGTCTTTTTTGCTCCAGACAGCGCCGAAAGTGAAAAAAGGTGCTTTTGCGGAGAGAGTCCTCAGGAAAGCAAAGAGGGCCAAATTGTCTGGGGCATTTGAAGGGGTTCCAGGAGGCAGTGAGGACCAGCATCACTTTTCCCCGCTGGCACTTTAGCTGTAACAGCAAAAGCTGGACGTTTGTCTTTTTTGCTCCAGACAGCGCCGAAAGTGAAAAAAGGTGCTTTTGAGGATAGAGTCCTCAGGAAAGCAGAGAGGGCCAAATTGTCTGGGGCATTTGAAGGGGTTCCAGGAGGCAGTGAGAACCAGCATCACTTTTCCCCGCTGGCACCTTTGCTGTGGCAGCAAAAGCTGGACGTTTGTCTCTTTTGCTCCAGAGAGCGCCGAAAGTGAAAAAAGGTGCTTTTGCGGATAGAGTCCTCAGGAAAGCAGAGAGGGCCAAATTGTATGGGGCATTTAAAGGGGTTCCAGGAGGCAGTGAGAACCAGCATCACTCTTCCCCGCTGGCACCTTTGCTGTGGCAGCAAAAGCTGGACGTTTGTCTTTTTTGCTCCAGAGAGCGCCGAAAGTGAAAAAAGGTGCTTTTGCGGATAGAGTCCTCAGGAAAGCAGAGAGGGCCAAATTGTCTGGGGCATTTGAACGGGTTCCAGGAGGCAGTGAGGACCAGCATCACTTTTCCCCGCTGGCACCTTTGCTGTGGCAGCAAAAGCTGGACGTTTGTCTTTTTTGCTCCAGAGAGCGCCGAAAGTGAAAAAAGGTGCTTTTGCGGAGAGAGTCCTCAGGAAAGCAGAGAGGGCCAAATTGTCTGGGGCATTTAAAGGGGTTCCAGGAGGCAGTGAGGACCAGCATCACTTTTCCCCGCTGGCACTTTAGCTGTAACAGCAAAAGCTGGACGTTTGTCTTTTTTGCTCCAGACAGCGCCGAAAGTGAAAAAAGGTGCTTTTGAGGATAGAGTCCTCAGGAAAACAGAGAGGGCCAAATTGTCTGGGGCATTTGAAGGGGTTCCAGGAGGCAGTGAGAACCAGCATCACTTTTCCCCGCTGACACCTTTGCTGTGGCAGCAAAATCTGGACGTTTGTCTTTTTTGCTCCAGAGAGCGCCGAAAGTGAAAAAAGGTGCTTTTGAGGATAGAGTCCTCAGGAAAACAGAGAGGGCCAAATTGTCTGGGGCATTTGAAGGGGTTCCAGGAGGCAGTGAGGACCAGCATCACTTTTCCCCGCTGGCACCTTTGCTGTGGCAGCAAAAGCTGGACGTTTGTCTTTTTTGCTCCAGAGAGCGCCGAAAGTGAAAAAAGGTGCTTTTGCGGAGAGAGTCCTCAGGAAAGCAGAGAGGGCCAAATTGTCTGGGGCATTTAAAGGGGTTCCAGGAGGCAGTGAGAACCAGCATCACTCTTCCCCGCTGGCACCTTTGCTGTGGCAGCAAAAGCTGGACGTTTGTCTTTTTTGCTCCAGAGTGCGCCGAAAGTGAAAAAAGGTGCTTTTGCGGATAGAGTCCTCAGGAAAGCAGAGAGGGCCAAATTGTCTGGGGCATTTGAAGGGGTTCCAGGAGGCAGTGAGGACCAGCATCACTTTTCCCTGCTGGCACCTTTGCTGTGGCAGCAAAAGCTGGACGTTTGTCTTTTTTGCTCCAGAGAGCGCCGAAAGTGAAAAAAGGTGCTTTTGCGGATAGAGTCCTCAGGAAAGCAGAGAGGGCCAAATTGTCTGGGGCATTTGAAGGGGTTCCAGGAGGCAGTGAGGACCAGCATCACTTTTCCCCGCTGGCACCTTTGCTGTGGCAGCAAAAGCTGGACGTTTGTCTTTTTTGCTCCAGAGAGCGCCAAAAGTGAAAAAAGGTGCTTTTGAGGATAGAGTCCTCAGGAAAGCAGAGAGGGCCAAATTGTCTGGGGCATTTGAAGGGGTTCCAGGAGGCATTGAGGACCAGCATCACTTTTCCCCGCTGGCACCTTTGCTGTGGCAGCAAAAGCTGGACGTTTGTCTTTTTTGCTCCAGACAATGCCAGAAGTGAAAAAAGGTGCTTTTGAGGATAGAGTCCTCAGGAAAGCAGAGAGGGCCAAATTGTCTGGGGCATTTGAAGGGGTTCCAGGAGGCAGTGAGGACCAGCATCACTTTTCCCCGCTGGCACTTTAGCTGTAACAGCAAAAGCTGGACGTTTGTCTTTTTTGCTCCAGACAGCGCCGAAAGTGAAAAAAGGTGCTTTTGAGGATAGAGTCCTCAGGAAAGCAGAGAGGGCCAAATTGTCTGGGGCATTTGAAGGGGTTCCAGGAGGCAGTAGGACCAGCATCACTTTTCCCCGCTGGCACTTTAGCTGTGGCAGCAAAAGCTGGACGTTTGTCTTTTTTGCTCCAGACAGCGCCGAAAGTGAAAAAAGGTGCTTTTGAGGATAGAGTCCTCAGGAAAGCAGAGAGGGCCAAATTGTCTGGGGCATTTGAAGGGGTTCCAGGAGGCAGTGAGGACCAGCATCACTTTTCCCTGCTGGCACCTTTGCTGTGGCAGTAAAAGCTGGACATTTGTCTTTTTTGCTCAAGACAGCGCCGAAAGTGAAAAAAGGTGCTTTTGAGCATAGAGTCCTCAGGAAAGCAGAGAGGGCCAAATTGTCTGGGGCATTTGAAGGGGTTCCAGGAGGCAGTGAGGACCAGCATCACTTTTCCCCGCTGGCACCTTTGCTGTGGCAGCAAAAGCTGGACGTTTGTCTTTTTTGCTCCAGAGAGCGCCAAAAGTGGAAAAAGGTGCTTTTGAGGATAGAGTCCTCAGGAAAGCAGAGAGGGCCAAATTGTGTGGGGCATTTGAAGGGGTTCCAGGAGGCAGTGAGGACCAGCATCACTTTTCCCCGCTGGCACCTTTGCTGTGGCAGCAAAAGCTGGACGTTTGTCTTTTTTGCTCCAGAGAGCGCCGAAAGTGAAAAAAGGTGCTTTTGCGGATAGAGTCCTCAGGAAAGCAGAGAGGGCCAAATTGTCTGGGGCATTTGCAGGGGTTCCAGGAGGCAGTGAGGACCAGTATCACTTTTCCCCGCTAGCACTTTTGCTGTGGCAGCAAAAGCTGGACGTTTGTCTTTTTTGCTCCAGAGAGCGCCAAAAGTGAAAAAAGGTGCTTTTGAGGATAGAGTCCTCAGGAAAGCAGAGAGGGCCAAATTGTCTGGGGCATTTGAAGGGGTTCCAGGAGGCAGTGAGGACCAGCATCACTTTTCCCCGCTGGCACCTTTGCTGTGGCAGCAAAAGCTGGACGTTTGTCTTTTTTGCTCCAGACAATGCCAGAAGTGAAAAAAGGTGCTTTTGAGGATAGAGTCCTCAGGAAAGCAGAGAGGGCCAAATTGTCTGGGGCATTTGAAGGGGTTCCAGGAGGCAGTGAGGACCAGCATCACTTTTCCCCGCTGGCACTTTAGCTGTAACAGCAAAAGCTGGACGTTTGTCTTTTTTGCTCCAGACAGCGCCGAAAGTGAAAAAAGGTGCTTTTGAGGATACAGTCCTCAGGAAAGCAGAGAGGGCCAAATTGTCTGGGGCATTTGAAGGGGTTCCAGGAGGCAGTGAGGACCAGCATCACTTTTCCCCGCTGGCACTTTAGCTGTGGCAGCAAAAGCTGGACGTTTGTCTTTTTTGCTCCAGACAGCGCCGAAAGTGAAAAAAGGTGCTTTTGAGGATAGAGTCCTCAGGAAAGCAGAGAGGGCCAAATTGTCGGGGGCATTAGAAGGGGTTCCAGGAGGCAGTGAGGACCAGCATCACTTTTCCCTGCTGGCACCTTTGCTGTGGCAGCAAAAGCTGGACGTTTGTCTTTTTTGCTCAAGACAGCGCCGAAAGTGAAAAAAGGTGCTTTTGAGGATAGAGTCCTCAGGAAAGCAGAGAGGGCCAAATTGTCTGGGGCATTTGAAGGGGTTCCAGGAGGCAGTGAGGACCAGCATCACTTTTCCCCGCTGGCACCTTTGCTGTGGCAGCAAAAGCTGGACGTTTGTCTTTTTTGCTCCAGAGAGCGCCGAAAGTGAAAAAAGGTGCTTTTGAGGATACAGTCCTCAGGAAAGCAGAGAGGGCCAAATTGTCTGGGGCATTTGAAGGGGTTCCAGGAGGCAGTGAGGACCAGCATCACTTTTCCCCGCTGGCACCTTTGCTGTGGCAGCAAAAGCTGGACGTTTGTCTTTTTTGCTCCAGAGAGCGCTGAAAGTGAAAAAAGGTGCTTTTGCGGATAGAGTCCTCAGGAAAGCAGAGAGGGCCAAATTGTCTGGGGCATTTGAAGGGGTTCCAGGAGGCAGTGAGGACCAGTATCACTTTTCCCCGCTAGCACTTTTGCTGTGGCAGCAAAATCTGGACGTTTGTCTTTTTTGCTCCAGAGAGCGCCGAAAGTGAAAAAAGGTGCTTTTGCGGATAGAGTCCTCAGGAAAGCAGAGAGGGCCAAATTGTCTGGGGCATTTGCAGGGGTTCCAGGAGGCAGTGAGGACCAGTATCACTTTTCCCCGCTAGCACTTTTGCTGTGGCAGCAAAAGCTGGACGTTTGTCTTTTTTGCTCCAGAGAGCGCCAAAAGTGAAAAAAGGTGCTTTTGAGGATAGAGTCCTCAGGAAAGCAGAGAGGGCCAAATTGTCTGGGGCATTTGAAGGGGTTCCAGGAGGCAGTGAGGACCAGCATCACTTTTCCCCGTTGGCACTTTAGCTGTGGCAGCAAAAGCTGGACGTTTGCCTTTTTTGCTCCAGACAGCGCCGAAAGTGAAAAAAGGTGCTTTTGAGGATAGAGTCCTCAGGAAAGCAGAGAGGGCCAAATTGTCTGGGGCATTTGAAGGGGTTCCAGGAGGCAGTGAGAACCAGCATCACTTTTCCCCGCTGGCACCTTTGCTGTGGCAGCAAAAGCTGGACGTTTGTCTCTTTTGCTCCAGAGAGCGCCGAAAGTGAAAAAAGGTGCTTTTGCGGATAGAGTCCTCAGGAAAGCAGAGAGGGCCAAATTGTATGGGGCATTTAAAGGGGTTCCAGGAGGCAGTGAGAACCAGCATCACTCTTCCCCGCTGGCACCTTTGCTGTGGCAGCAAAAGCTGGACGTTTGTCTTTTTTGCTCCAGAGTGCGCCAAAAGTGAAAAAAGGTGCTTTTGCGGATAGAGTCCTCAGGAAAGCAGAGAGGGCCAAATTGTCTGGGGCATTTGAAGGGGTTCCAGGAGGCAGTGAGGACCAGCATCACTTTTCCCCGCTGGCACCTTTGCTGTGGCAGCAAAAGCTGGACGTTTGTCTTTTTTGCTCCAGACAATGCCAGAAGTGAAAAAAGGTGCTTTTGAGGACAGAGTCCTCAGGAAAGCAGAGAGGGCCAAATTGTCTGGGGCATTTGAAGGGGTTCCAGGAGGCAGTGAGGACCAGCATCACTTTTCCCCGCTGGCACTTTAGCTGTAACAGCAAAAGCTGGACGTTTGTCTTTTTTGCTCCAGACAGCGCCGAAAGTGAAAAAAGGTGCTTTTGAGGATAGAGTCCTCAGGAAAGCAGAGAGGGCCAAATTGTCTGGGGCATTTGAAGGGGTTCCAGGAGGCAGTGAGGACCAGCATCACTTTTCCCCGCTGGCACTTTAGCTGTGGCAGCAAAAGCTGGACGTTTGTCTTTTTTGCTCCAGACAGCGCCGAAAGTGAAAAAAGGTGCTTTTGAGGATAGAGTCCTCAGGAAAGCAGAGAGGGCCAAATTGTCTGGGGCATTTGAAGGGGTTCCAGGAGGCAGTGAGGACCAGCATCACTTTTCCCTGCTGGCACCTTTGCTGTGGCAGCAAAAGCTGGACGTTTGTCTTTTTTGCTCAAGACAGCGCCGAAAGTGAAAAAAGGTGCTTTTGAGGATAGAGTCCTCAGGAAAGCAGAGAGGGCCAAATTGTCTGGGGCATTTGAAGGGGTTCCAGGAGGCAGTGAGGACCAGCATCACTTTTCCCCGCTGGCACCTTTGCTGTGGCAGCAAAAGCTGGACGTTTGTCTTTTTTGCTCCAGAGAGCGCCGAAAGTGAAAAAAGGTGCTTTTGAGGATACAGTCCTCAGGAAAGCAGAGAGGGCCAAATTGTGTGGGGCATTTGAAGGGGTTCCAGGAGGCAGTGAGGACCAGCATCACTTTTCCCCGCTGGCACCTTTGCTGTGGCAGCAAAAGCTGGACGTTTGTCTTTTTTGCTCCAGAGAGCGCTGAAAGTGAAAAAAGGTGCTTTTGCGGATAGAGTCCTCAGGAAAGCAGAGAGGGCCAAATTGTCTGGGGCATTTGAACGGGTTCCAGGAGGCAGTGAGGACCAGTATCACTTTTCCCCGCTAGCACTTTTGCTGTGGCAGCAAAATCTGGAAGTTTGTCTTTTTTGCTCCAGAGAGCGCCGAAAGTGAAAAAAGGTGCTTTTGAGGATAGAGTCCTCAGGAAAGCAGAGAGGGCCAAATTGTCTGGGGCATTTGAAGGGGTTCCAGGAGGCAGTGAGGACCAGCATCACTTTTCCCCGCTGGCACTTTAGCTGTGGCAGCAAAAGCTGGACGTTTGTCTTTTTTGCTGCGGAGGCCGCCGAAAGTGAAAAAAGGTGCTTTTGAGGATAGAGTCCTCAGGAAAGCAGAGAGGGCCAAATTGTGTGGGGCATTTGAAGGGGTTCCAGGAGGCATTGAGGACCAGCATCACTTTTCCCCGCTGGCACCTTTGCTGTGGCAGCAAAAGCTGGACGTTTGTCTTTTTTGCTCCAGACAATGCCAGAAGTGAAAAAAGGTGCTTTTGAGGATAGAGTGCTCAGGAAAGCAGAGAGGGCCAAATTGTCTGGGGCATTTGAAGGGGTTCCAGGAGGCAGTGAGGACCAGCATCACTTTTCCCCGCTGGCACTTTAGCTGTAACAGCAAAAGCTGGACGTTTGTCTTTTTTGCTCCAGACAGCGCCGAAAGTGAAAAAAGGTGCTTTTGAGGATAGAGTCCTCAGGAAAGCAGAGAGGGCCAAATTGTCTGGGGCATTTGAAGGGGTTCCAGGAGGCAGTAGGACCAGCATCACTTTTCCCCGCTGGCACTTTAGCTGTGGCAGCAAAAGCTGGACGTTTGTCTTTTTTGCTCCAGACAGCGCCGAAAGTGAAAAAAGGTGCTTTTGAGGATAGAGTCCTCAGGAAAGCAGAGAGGGCCAAATTGTCTGGGGCATTTGAAGGGGTTCCAGGAGGCAGTGAGGACCAGTATCACTTTTCCCCGCTAGCACTTTTGCTGTGGCAGCAAAATCTGGACGTTTGTCTTTTTTGCTCCAGAGAGCGCCGAAAGTGAAAAAAGGTGCTTTTGCGGATAGAGTCCTCAGGAAAGCAGAGAGGGCCAAATTGTCTGGGGCATTTGCAGGGGTTCCAGGAGGCAGTGAGGACCAGTATCACTTTTCCCCGCTAGCACTTTTGCTGTGGCAGCAAAAGCTGGACGTTTGTCTTTTTTGCTCCAGAGAGCGCCAAAAGTGAAAAAAGGTGCTTTTGAGGATAGAGTCCTCAGGAAAGCAGAGAGGGCCAAATTGTCTGGGGCATTTGAAGGGGTTCCAGGAGGCAGTGAGGACCAGCATCACTTTTCCCCGTTGGCACTTTAGCTGTGGCAGCAAAAGCTGGACGTTTGCCTTTTTTGCTCCAGAGAGCGCCGAAAGTGAAAAAAGGTGCTTTTGAGGATAGAGTCCTCAGGAAAGCAGAGAGGGCCAAATTGTCTGGGGGATTTGAAGGGGTTCCAGGAGGCAGTGAGAACCAGCATCACTTTTCCCCGCTGGCACCTTTGCTGTGGCAGCAAAAGCTGGACGTTTGTCTCTTTTGCTCCAGAGAGCGCCGAAAGTGAAAAAAGGTGCTTTTGCGGATAGAGTCCTCAGGAAAGCAGAGAGGGCCAAATTGTATGGGGCATTTAAAGGGGTTCCAGGAGGCAGTGAGAACCAGCATCACTCTTCCCCGCTGGCACCTTTGCTGTGGCAGCAAAAGCTGGACGTTTGTCTTTTTTGCTCCAGAGTGCGCCAAAAGTGAAAAAAGGTGCTTTGGCGGATAGAGTCCTCAGGAAAGCAGAGAGGGCCAAATTGTCTGGGGCATTTGAAGGGGTTCCAGGAGGCAGTGAGGACCAGCATCACTTTTCCCCGCTGGCACCTTTGCTGTGGCAGCAAAAGCTGGACGTTTGTCTTTTTTGCTCCAGAGAGCGCCGAAAGTGAAAAAAGGTGCTTTTGAGGATAGAGTCCTCAGGAAAACAGAGAGGGCCAAATTGTCTGGGGCATTTAAAGGGGTTCCAGGAGGCAGTGAGAACCAGCATCACTTTTCCCCGCTGGCACCTTTGCTGTGGCAGCAAAATCTGGATGTTTGTCTTTTTTGCTCCAGAGAGCGCCGAAAGTGAAAAAAGGTGCTTTTGAGGATAGAGTCCTCAGGAAAGCAGAGAGGGCCAAATTGTCTGGGGCATTTGAAGGGGTTCCAGGAGGCAGTGAGGACCAGCATCACTTTTCCCCGCTGGCACCTTTGCTGTGGCAGCAAAAGCTGGACGTTTGTCTTTTTTGCTCCAGACAATGCCAGAAGTGAAAAAAGGTGCTTTTGAGGACAGAGTCCTCAGGAAAGCAGAGAGGGCCAAATTGTCTGGGGCATTTGAAGGGGTTCCAGGAGGCAGTGAGGACCAGCATCACTTTTCCCCGCTGGCACTTTAGCTGTAACAGCAAAAGCTGGACGTTTGTCTTTTTTGCTCCAGACAGCGCCGAAAGTGAAAAAAGGTGCTTTTGAGGATAGAGTCCTCAGGAAAGCAGAGAGGGCCAAATTGTCTGGGGCATTTGAAGGGGTTCCAGGAGGCAGTGAGGACCAGCATCACTTTTCCCCGCTGGCACTTTAGCTGTGGCAGCAAAAGCTGGACGTTTGTCTTTTTTGCTCCAGACAGCGCCGAAAGTGAAAAAAGGTGCTTTTGAGGATAGAGTCCTCAGGAAAGCAGAGAGGGCCAAATTGTCGGGGGCATTAGAAGGGGTTCCAGGAGGCAGTGAGGACCAGCATCACTTTTCCCTGCTGGCACCTTTGCTGTGGCAGCAAAAGCTGGACGTTTGTCTTTTTTGCTCAAGACAGCGCCGAAAGTGAAAAAAGGTGCTTTTGAGGATAGAGTCCTCAGGAAAGCAGAGAGGGCCAAATTGTCTGGGGCATTTGAAGGGGTTCCAGGAGGCAGTGAGGACCAGCATCACTTTTCCCCGCTGGCACCTTTGCTGTGGCAGCAAAAGCTGGACGTTTGTCTTTTTTGCTCCAGAGAGCGCCGAAAGTGAAAAAAGGTGCTTTTGAGGATAGAGTCCTCAGGAAAGCAGAGAGGGCCAAATTGTCTGGGGCATTTGAAGGGGTTCCAGGAGGCAGTGAGGACCAGCATCACTTTTCCCCGCTGGCACCTTTGCTGTGGCAGCAAAAGCTGGACGTTTGTCTTTTTTGCTCCAGAGAGCGCTGAAAGTGAAAGAAGGTGCTTTTGCGGATAGAGTCCTCAGGAAAGCAGAGAGGGCCAAATTGTCTGGGGCATTTGAAGGGGTTCCAGGAGGCAGTGAGGACCAGTATCACTTTTCCCCGCTAGCACTTTTGCTGTGGCAGCAAAATCTGGACGTTTGTCTTTTTTGCTCCAGAGAGCGCCGAAAGTGAAAAAAGGTGCTTTTGAGGATAGAGTCCTCAGGAAAGCAGAGAGGGCCAAATTGTCTGGGGCATTTGAAGGGGTTCCAGGAGGCAGTGAGGACCAGCATCACTTTTCCCCGCTGGCACTTTAGCTGTGGCAGCAAAAGCTGGACGTTTGTCTTTTTTGCTGCGGAGGCTGCCGAAAGTGAAAAAAGGTGCTTTTGAGGATAGAGTCCTCAGGAAAGCAGAGAGGGCCAAATTGTGTGGGGCATTTGAAGGGGTTCCAGGAGGCAGTGAGGACCAGCATCACTTTTCCCCGCTGGCACCTTTGCTGTGGCAGCAAAAGCTGGACGTTTGTCTTTTTTGCTCCAGAGAGCGCCGAAAGTGAAAAAAGGTGCTTTTGAGCATAGAGTCCTCAGGAAAGCAGAGAGGGCCAAATTGTCTGGGGCATTTGAAGGGGTTCCAGGAGGCAGTGAGGACCAGCATCACTTTTCCCCGCTGGCACCTTTGCTGTGGCAGCAAAAGCTGGACGTTTGTCTTTTTTGCTCCAGAGAGCGCCGAAAGTGAAAAAAGGTGCTTTTGCGGATAGAGTCCTCAGGAAAGCAGAGAGGGCCAAATTGTCTGGGGCATTTGAAGGGGTTCCAGGAGGCAGTGAGGACCAGCATCACTTTTCCCCGCTGGCACCTTTGCTGTGGCAGCAAAAGCTGGACGTTTGTCTTTTTTGCTCCAGAGAGCGCCGAAAGTGAAAAAAGGTGCTTTTGCGGATAGAGTCCTCAGGAAAGCAGAGAGGGCCAAATTGTGTGGGGCATTTGAAGGGGTTCCAGGAGGCAGTGAGAACCAGCATCACTTTTCCCCGCTGGCACCTTTGCTGTGGCAGCAAAAGCTGGACGTTTGTCTTTTTTGCTCCAGAGAGCGCCGAAAGTGAAAAAAGGTGCTTTTGAGGATAGAGTCCTCAGGAAAGCAGAGAGGGCCAAATTGTCTGGGGCATTTGAAGGGGTTCCAGGAGGCAGTGAGGACCAGTATCACTTTTCCCCGCTAGCACTTTTGCTGTGGCAGCAAAATCTGGACGTTTGTCTTTTTTGCTCCAGAGAGCGCCGAAAGTGAAAAAAGGTGCTTTTGAGGATAGAGTCCTCAGGAAAGCAGAGAGGGCCAAATTGTCTGGGGCATTTGAAGGGGTTCCAGGAGGCAGTGAGGACCAGCATCACTTTTCCCCGCTGGCACTTTAGCTGTGGCAGCAAAAGCTGGACGTTTGTCTTTTTTGCTGCGGAGGCTGCCGAAAGTGAAAAAAGGTGCTTTTGAGGATAGAGTCCTCAGGAAAGCAGAGAGGGCCAAATTGTCTGGGGCATTTGAAGGGGTTCCAGGAGGCAGTGAGGACCAGCATCACTTTTCCCCGCTGGCACCTTTGCTGTGGCAGCAAAAGCTGGACGTTTGTCTTTTTTGCTCCAGAGAGCGCCGAAAGTGAAAAAAGGTGCTTTTGCGGATAGAGTCCTCAGGAAAGCAGAGAGGGCCAAATTGTCTGGGGCATTTGAAGGGGTTCCAGGAGGCAGTGAGGACCAGCATCACTTTTCCCCGCTGGCACCTTTGCTGTGGCAGCAAAAGCTGGACGTTTGTCTTTTTAGCTCCAGACAGCGCCGAAAGTGAAAAAAGGTGCTTTTGCGGAGAGAGTCCTCAGGAAAGCAAAGAGGGCCAAATTGTCTGGGGCATTTGAAGGGGTTCCAGGAGGCAGTGAGGACCAGCATCACTTTTCCCCGCTGGCACTTTAGCTGTAACAGCAAAAGCTGGACGTTTGCCTTTTTTGCTCCAGACAGCGCCGAAAGTGAAAAAAGGTGCTTTTGAGGATAGAGTCCTCAGGAAAGCAGAGAGGGCCAAATTGTCTGGGGCATTTGAAGGGGTTCCAGGAGGCAGTGAGAACCAGCATCACTTTTCCCCGCTGGCACCTTTGCTGTGGCAGCAAAAGCTGGACGTTTGTCTCTTTTGCTCCAGACAGCGCCGAAAGTGAAAAAAGGTGCTTTTGCGGATAGAGTCCTCAGGAAAGCAGAGAGGGCCAAATTGTATGGGGCATTTAAAGGGGTTCCAGGAGGCAGTGAGAACCAGCATCACTCTTCCCCGCTGGCACCTTTGCTGTGGCAGCAAAAGCTGGACGTTTGTCTTTTTTGCTCCAGAGAGCGCCGAAAGTGAAAAAAGGTGCTTTTGCGGATAGAGTCCTCAGGAAAGCAGAGAGGGCCAAATTGTCTGGGGCATTTGAACGGGTTCCAGGAGGCAGTGAGGACCAGCATCACTTTTCCCCGCTGGCACCTTTGCTGTGGCAGCAAAAGCTGGACGTTTGTCTTTTTTGCTCCAGAGAGCGCCGAAAGTGAAAAAAGGTGCTTTTGAGGATAGAGTCCTCAGGAAAGCAGAGAGGGCCAAATTGTCTGGGGCATTTGAAGGGGTTCCAGGAGGCAGTGAGGACCAGCATCACTTTTCCCCGCTGGCACTTTAGCTGTAACAGCAAAAGCTGGACGTTTGTCTTTTTTGCTCCAGACAGCGCCGAAAGTGAAAAAAGGTGCTTTTGAGGATAGAGTCCTCAGGAAAGCAGAGAGAGCCAAATTGTCTGGGGCATTTGAAGGGGTTCCAGGAGGCAGTGAGAACCAGCATCACTTTTCCCCGCTGACACCTTTGCTGTGGCAGCAAAATCTGGACGTTTGTCTTTTTTGCTCCAGAGAGCGCCGAAAGTGAAAAAAGGTGCTTTTGAGGATAGAGTCCTCAGGAAAACAGAGAGGGCCAAATTGTCTGGGGCATTTGAAGGGGTTCCAGGAGGCAGTGAGGACCAGCATCACTTTTCCCCGCTGGCACCTTTGCTGTGGCAGCAAAAGCTGGACGTTTGTCTTTTTTGCTCCAGAGAGCGCCGAAAGTGAAAAAAGGTGCTTTTGCGGAGAGAGTCCTCAGGAAAGCAGAGAGGGCCAAATTGTCTGGGGCATTTAAAGGGGTTCCAGGAGGCAGTGAGAACCAGCATCACTCTTCCCCGCTGGCACCTTTGCTGTGGCAGCAAAAGCTGGACGTTTGTCTTTTTTTGCTCCAGAGTGCGCCGAAAGTGAAAAAAGGTGCTTTTGCGGATAGAGTCCTCAGGAAAGCAGAGAGGGCCAAATTGTCTGGGGCATTTGAAGGGGTTCCAGGAGGCAGTGAGGACCAGCATCACTTTTCCCTGCTGGCACCTTTGCTGTGGCAGCAAAAGCTGGACGTTTGTCTTTTTTGCTCCAGAGAGCGCCGAAAGTGAAAAAAGGTGCTTTTGCGGATAGAGTCCTCAGGAAAGCAGAGAGGGCCAAATTGTCTGGGGCATTTGAAGGGGTTCCAGGAGGCAGTGAGGACCAGCATCACTTTTCCCCGCTGGCACCTTTGCTGTGGCAGCAAAAAGCTGGACGTTTGTCTTTTTTGCTCCAGAGAGCGCCAAAAGTGAAAAAAGGTGCTTTTGAGGATAGAGTCCTCAGGAAAGCAGAGAGGGCCAAATTGTCTGGGGCATTTGAAGGGGTTCCAGGAGGCATTGAGGACCAGCATCACTTTTCCCCGCTGGCACCTTTGCTGTGGCAGCAAAAGCTGGACGTTTGTCTTTTTTGCTCCAGACAATGCCAGAAGTGAAAAAAGGTGCTTTTGAGGATAGAGTCCTCAGGAAAGCAGAGAGGGCCAAATTGTCTGGGGCATTTGAAGGGGTTCCAGGAGGCAGTGAGGACCAGCATCACTTTTCCCCGCTGGCACTTTAGCTGTAACAGCAAAAGCTGGACGTTTGTCTTTTTTGCTCCAGACAGCGCCGAAAGTGAAAAAAGGTGCTTTTGAGGATAGAGTCCTCAGGAAAGCAGAGAGGGCCAAATTGTCTGGGGCATTTGAAGGGGTTCCAGGAGGCAGTAGGACCAGCATCACTTTTCCCGCTGGCACTTTAGCTGTGGCAGCAAAAGCTGGACGTTGTCTTTTTTTGCTCCAGACAGCGCCGAAAGTGAAAAAAGGTGCTTTGAGGATAGAGTCCTCAGGAAAGCAGAGAGGGCCAAATTGTCTTGGGGCATTTGAAGGGGTTCCAGGAGGCAGTGAGGACCAGCATCACTTTTCCCTGCTGGCACCTTTGCTGTGGCAGTAAAAGCTGGACATTTGTCTTTTTTGCTCAAGACAGCGCCGAAAGTGAAAAAAGGTGCTTTTGAGCATAGAGTCCTCAGGAAAGCAGAGAGGGCCAAATTGTCTGGGGCATTTGAAGGGGTTCCAGGAGGCAGTGAGGACCAGCATCACTTTTCCCCGCTGGCACCTTTGCTGTGGCAGCAAAAGCTGGACGTTTGTCTTTTTTGCTCCAGAGAGCGCCAAAAGTGGAAAAAGGTGCTTTTGAGGATAGAGTCCTCAGGAAAGCAGAGAGGGCCAAATTGTGTGGGGCATTTGAAGGGGTTCCAGGAGGCAGTGAGGACCAGCATCACTTTTCCCCGCTGGCACCTTTGCTGTGGCAGCAAAAGCTGGACGTTTGTCTTTTTTGCTCCAGAGAGCGCCGAAAGTGAAAAAAGGTGCTTTTGCGGATAGAGTGCTCAGGAAAGCAGAGAGGGCCAAATTGTCTGGGGCATTTGAAGGGGTTCCAGGAGGCAGTGAGGACCAGTATCACTTTTCCCCGCTAGCACTTTTGCTGTGGCAGCAAAAGCTGGACGTTTGTCTTTTTTGCTCCAGAGAGCGCCAAAAGTGAAAAAAGGTGCTTTTGAGGATAGAGTCCTCAGGAAAGCAGAGAGGGCCAAATTGTCTGGGGCATTTGAAGGGGTTCCAGGAGGCAGTGAGGACCAGCATCACTTTTCCCCGCTGGCACCTTTGCTGTGGCAGCAAAAGCTGGACGTTTGTCTTTTTTGCTCCAGACAATGCCAGAAGTGAAAAAAGGTGCTTTTGAGGATAGAGTCCTCAGGAAAGCAGAGAGGGCCAAATTGTCTGGGGCATTTGAAGGGGTTCCAGGAGGCAGTGAGGACCAGCATCACTTTTCCCCGCTGGCACTTTAGCTGTAACAGCAAAAGCTGGACGTTTGTCTTTTTTGCTCCAGACAGCGCCGAAAGTGAAAAAAGGTGCTTTTGAGGATACAGTCCTCAGGAAAGCAGAGAGGGCCAAATTGTCTGGGGCATTTGAAGGGGTTCCAGGAGGCAGTGAGGACCAGCATCACTTTTCCCCGCTGGCACTTTAGCTGTGGCAGCAAAAGCTGGACGTTTGTCTTTTTTGCTCCAGACAGCGCCGAAAGTGAAAAAAGGTGCTTTTGAGGATAGAGTCCTCAGGAAAGCAGAGAGGGCCAAATTGTCGGGGGCATTAGAAGGGGTTCCAGGAGGCAGTGAGGACCAGCATCACTTTTCCCTGCTGGCACCTTTGCTGTGGCAGCAAAAGCTGGACGTTTGTCTTTTTTGCTCAAGACAGCGCCGAAAGTGAAAAAAGGTGCTTTTGAGGATAGAGTCCTCAGGAAAGCAGAGAGGGCCAAATTGTCTGGGGCATTTGAAGGGGTTCCAGGAGGCAGTGAGGACCAGCATCACTTTTCCCCGCTGGCACCTTTGCTGTGGCAGCAAAAGCTGGACGTTTGTCTTTTTTGCTCCAGAGAGCGCCGAAAGTGAAAAAAGGTGCTTTTGAGGATACAGTCCTCAGGAAAGCAGAGAGGGCCAAATTGTCTGGGGCATTTGAAGGGGTTCCAGGAGGCAGTGAGGACCAGCATCACTTTTCCCCGCTGGCACCTTTGCTGTGGCAGCAAAAGCTGGACGTTTGTCTTTTTTGCTCCAGAGAGCGCCGAAAGTGAAAAAAGGTGCTTTTGCGGATAGAGTCCTCAGGAAAGCAGAGAGGGCCAAATTGTCTGGGGCATTTGCAGGGGTTCCAGGAGGCAGTGAGGACCAGTATCACTTTTCCCCGCTAGCACTTTTGCTGTGGCAGCAAAAGCTGGACGTTTGTCTTTTTTGCTCCAGAGAGCGCCAAAAGTGAAAAAAGGTGCTTTTGAGGATAGAGTCCTCAGGAAAGCAGAGAGGGCCAAATTGTCTGGGGCATTTGAAGGGGTTCCAGGAGGCAGTGAGGACCAGCATCACTTTTCCCCGTTGGCACTTTAGCTGTGGCAGCAAAAGCTGGACGTTTGCCTTTTTTGCTCCAGACAGCGCCGAAAGTGAAAAAAGGTGCTTTTGAGGATAGAGTCCTCAGGAAAGCAGAGAGGGCCAAATTGTCTGGGGCATTTGAAGGGGTTCCAGGAGGCAGTGAGAACCAGCATCACTTTTCCCCGCTGGCACCTTTGCTGTGGCAGCAAAAGCTGGACGTTTGTCTCTTTTGCTCCAGAGAGCGCCGAAAGTGAAAAAAGGTGCTTTTGCGGATAGAGTCCTCAGGAAAGCAGAGAGGGCCAAATTGTATGGGGCATTTAAAGGGGTTCCAGGAGGCAGTGAGAACCAGCATCACTCTTCCCCGCTGGCACCTTTGCTGTGGCAGCAAAAGCTGGACGTTTGTCTTTTTTGCTCCAGAGTGCGCCAAAAGTGAAAAAAGGTGCTTTTGCGGATAGAGTCCTCAGGAAAGCAGAGAGGGCCAAATTGTCTGGGGCATTTGAAGGGGTTCCAGGAGGCAGTGAGGACCAGCATCACTTTTCCCCGCTGGCACCTTTGCTGTGGCAGCAAAAGCTGGACGTTTGTCTTTTTTGCTCCAGACAATGCCAGAAGTGAAAAAAGGTGCTTTTGAGGACAGAGTCCTCAGGAAAGCAGAGAGGGCCAAATTGTCTGGGGCATTTGAAGGGGTTCCAGGAGGCAGTGAGGACCAGCATCACTTTTCCCCGCTGGCACTTTAGCTGTAACAGCAAAAGCTGGACGTTTGTCTTTTTTGCTCCAGACAGCGCCGAAAGTGAAAAAAGGTGCTTTTGAGGATAGAGTCCTCAGGAAAGCAGAGAGGGCCAAATTGTCTGGGGCATTTGAAGGGGTTCCAGGAGGCAGTGAGGACCAGCATCACTTTTCCCCACTGGCACTTTAGCTGTGGCAGCAAAAGCTGGACGTTTGTCTTTTTTGCTCCAGACAGCGCCGAAAGTGAAAAAAGGTGCTTTTGAGGATAGAGTCCTCAGGAAAGCAGAGAGGGCCAAATTGTCTGGGGCATTTGAAGGGGTTCCAGGAGGCAGTGAGGACCAGCATCACTTTTCCCTGCTGGCACCTTTGCTGTGGCAGCAAAAGCTGGACGTTTGTCTTTTTTGCTCAAGACAGCGCCGAAAGTGAAAAAAGGTGCTTTTGAGGATAGAGTCCTCAGGAAAGCAGAGAGGGCCAAATTGTCTGGGGCATTTGAAGGGGTTCCAGGAGGCAGTGAGGACCAGCATCACTTTTCCCCGCTGGCACCTTTGCTGTGGCAGCAAAAGCTGGACGTTTGTCTTTTTTGCTCCAGAGAGCGCCGAAAGTGAAAAAAGGTGCTTTTGCGGATAGAGTCCTCAGGAAAGCAGAGAGGGCCAAATTGTCTGGGGCATTTGAAGGGGTTCCAGGAGGCAGTGAGGACCAGCATCACTTTTCCCCGCTGGCACCTTTGCTGTGGCAGCAAAAGCTGGACGTTTGTCTTTTTTGCTCCAGAGAGCGCTGAAAGTGAAAAAAGGTGCTTTTGCGGATAGAGTCCTCAGGAAAGCAGAGAGGGCCAAATTGTCTGGGGCATTTGAACGGGTTCCAGGAGGCAGTGAGGACCAGTATCACTTTTCCCCGCTAGCACTTTTGCTGTGGCAGCAAAATCTGGACGTTTGTCTTTTTTGCTCCAGAGAGCGCCGAAAGTGAAAAAAGGTGCTTTTGAGGATAGAGTCCTCAGGAAAGCAGAGAGGGCCAAATTGTCTGGGGCATTTGAAGGGGTTCCAGGAGGCAGTGAGGACCAGCATCACTTTTCCCCGCTGGCACTTTAGCTGTGGCAGCAAAAGCTGGACGTTTGTCTTTTTTGCTGCGGAGGCCGCCGAAAGTGAAAAAAGGTGCTTTTGAGGATAGAGTCCTCAGGAAAGCAGAGAGGGCCAAATTGTGTGGGGCATTTGAAGGGGTTCCAGGAGGCATTGAGGACCAGCATCACTTTTCCCCGCTGGCACCTTTGCTGTGGCAGCAAAAGCTGGACGTTTGTCTTTTTTGCTCCAGACAATGCCAGAAGTGAAAAAAGGTGCTTTTGAGGATAGAGTCCTCAGGAAAGCAGAGAGGGCCAAATTGTCTGGGGCATTTGAAGGGGTTCCAGGAGGCAGTGAGGACCAGCATCACTTTTCCCCGCTGGCACTTTAGCTGTAACAGCAAAAGCTGGACGTTTGTCTTTTTTGCTCCAGACAGCGCCGAAAGTGAAAAAAGGTGCTTTTGAGGATAGAGTCCTCAGGAAAGCAGAGAGGGCCAAATTGTCTGGGGCATTTGAAGGGGTTCCAGGAGGCAGTAGGACCAGCATCACTTTTCCCCGCTGGCACTTTAGCTGTGGCAGCAAAAGCTGGACGTTTGTCTTTTTTGCTCCAGACAGCGCCGAAAGTGAAAAAAGGTGCTTTTGAGGATAGAGTCCTCAGGAAAGCAGAGAGGGCCAAATTGTCTGGGGCATTTGAAGGGGTTCCAGGAGGCAGTGAGGACCAGCATCACTTTTCCCTGCTGGCACCTTTGCTGTGGCAGTAAAAGCTGGACATTTGTCTTTTTTGCTCAAGACAGCGCCGAAAGTGAAAAAAGGTGCTTTTGAGCATAGAGTCCTCAGGAAAGCAGAGAGGGCCAAATTGTCTGGGGCATTTGAAGGGGTTCCAGGAGGCAGTGAGGACCAGCATCACTTTTCCCCGCTGGCACCTTTGCTGTGGCAGCAAAAGCTGGACGTTTGTCTTTTTTGCTCCAGAGAGCGCCAAAAGTGGAAAAAGGTGCTTTTGAGGATAGAGTCCTCAGGAAAGCAGAGAGGGCCAAATTGTGTGGGGCATTTGAAGGGGTTCCAGGAGGCAGTGAGGACCAGCATCACTTTTCCCCGCTGGCACCTTTGCTGTGGCAGCAAAAGCTGGACGTTTGTCTTTTTTGCTCCAGAGAGCGCCGAAAGTGAAAAAAGGTGCTTTTGCGGATAGAGTCCTCAGGAAAGCAGAGAGGGCCAAATTGTCTGGGGCATTTGCAGGGGTTCCAGGAGGCAGTGAGGACCAGTATCACTTTTCCCCGCTAGCACTTTTGCTGTGGCAGCAAAAGCTGGACGTTTGTCTTTTTTGCTCCAGAGAGCGCCAAAAGTGAAAAAAGGTGCTTTTGAGGATAGAGTCCTCAGGAAAGCAGAGAGGGCCAAATTGTCTGGGGCATTTGAAGGGGTTCCAGGAGGCAGTGAGGACCAGCATCACTTTTCCCCGCTGGCACCTTTGCTGTGGCAGCAAAAGCTGGACGTTTGTCTTTTTTGCTCCAGACAATGCCAGAAGTGAAAAAAGGTGCTTTTGAGGATAGAGTCCTCAGGAAAGCAGAGAGGGCCAAATTGTCTGGGGCATTTGAAGGGGTTCCAGGAGGCAGTGAGGACCAGCATCACTTTTCCCCGCTGGCACTTTAGCTGTAACAGCAAAAGCTGGACGTTTGTCTTTTTTGCTCCAGACAGCGCCGAAAGTGAAAAAAGGTGCTTTTCAGGATACAGTCCTCAGGAAAGCAGAGAGGGCCAAATTGTCTGGGGCATTTGAAGGGGTTCCAGGAGGCAGTGAGGACCAGCATCACTTTTCCCCGCTGGCACTTTAGCTGTGGCAGCAAAAGCTGGACGTTTGTCTTTTTTGCTCCAGACAGCGCCGAAAGTGAAAAAAGGTGCTTTTGAGGATAGAGTCCTCAGGAAAGCAGAGAGGGCCAAATTGTCGGGGGCATTAGAAGGGGTTCCAGGAGGCAGTGAGGACCAGCATCACTTTTCCCTGCTGGCACCTTTGCTGTGGCAGCAAAAGCTGGACGTTTGTCTTTTTTGCTCCAGAGAGCGCCGAAAGTGAAAAAAGGTGCTTTTGCGGATAGAGTCCTCAGGAAAGCAGAGAGGGCCAAATTGTCTGGGGCATTTGAAGGGGTTCCAGGAGGCAGTGAGGACCAGCATCACTTTTCCCCGCTGGCACCTTTGCTGTGGCAGCAAAAGCTGGACGTTTGTCTTTTTTGCTCCAGAGAGCGCCGAAAGTGAAAAAAGGTGCTTTTGAGGATACAGTCCTCAGGAAAGCAGAGAGGGCCAAATTGTCTGGGGCATTTGAAGGGGTTCCAGGAGGCAGTGAGGACCAGCATCACTTTTCCCCGCTGGCACCTTTGCTGTGGCAGCAAAAGCTGGACGTTTGTCTTTTTTGCTCCAGAGAGCGCTGAAAGTGAAAAAAGGTGCTTTTGCGGATAGAGTCCTCAGGAAAGCAGAGAGGGCCAAATTGTCTGGGGCATTTGAAGGGGTTCCAGGAGGCAGTGAGGACCAGTATCACTTTTCCCCGCTAGCACTTTTGCTGTGGCAGCAAAATCTGGACGTTTGTCTTTTTTGCTCCAGAGAGCGCCGAAAGTGAAAAAAGGTGCTTTTGCGGATAGAGTCCTCAGGAAAGCAGAGAGGGCCAAATTGTCTGGGGCATTTGCAGGGGTTCCAGGAGGCAGTGAGGACCAGTATCACTTTTCCCCGCTAGCACTTTTGCTGTGGCAGCAAAAGCTGGACGTTTGTCTTTTTTGCTCCAGAGAGCGCCAAAAGTGAAAAAAGGTGCTTTTGAGGATAGAGTCCTCAGGAAAGCAGAGAGGGCCAAATTGTCTGGGGCATTTGAAGGGGTTCCAGGAGGCAGTGAGGACCAGCATCACTTTTCCCCGTTGGCACTTTAGCTGTGGCAGCAAAAGCTGGACGTTTGCCTTTTTTGCTCCAGACAGCGCCGAAAGTGAAAAAAGGTGCTTTTGAGGATAGAGTCCTCAGGAAAGCAGAGAGGGCCAAATTGTCTGGGGCATTTGAAGGGGTTCCAGGAGGCAGTGAGAACCAGCATCACTTTTCCCCGCTGGCACCTTTGCTGTGGCAGCAAAAGCTGGACGTTTGTCTCTTTTGCTCCAGAGAGCGCCGAAAGTGAAAAAAGGTGCTTTTGCGGATAGAGTCCTCAGGAAAGCAGAGAGGGCCAAATTGTATGGGGCATTTAAAGGGGTTCCAGGAGGCAGTGAGAACCAGCATCACTCTTCCCCGCTGGCACCTTTGCTGTGGCAGCAAAAGCTGGACGTTTGTCTTTTTTGCTCCAGAGTGCGCCAAAAGTGAAAAAAGGTGCTTTTGCGGATAGAGTCCTCAGGAAAGCAGAGAGGGCCAAATTGTCTGGGGCATTTGAAGGGGTTCCAGGAGGCAGTGAGGACCAGCATCACTTTTCCCCGCTGGCACCTTTGCTGTGGCAGCAAAAGCTGGACGTTTGTCTTTTTTGCTCCAGACAATGCCAGAAGTGAAAAAAGGTGCTTTTGAGGACAGAGTCCTCAGGAAAGCAGAGAGGGCCAAATTGTCGGGGGCATTAGAAGGGGTTCCAGGAGGCAGTGAGGACCAGCATCACTTTTCCCTGCTGGCACCTTTGCTGTGGCAGCAAAAGCTGGACGTTTGTCTTTTTTGCTCAAGACAGCGCCGAAAGTGAAAAAAGGTGCTTTTGAGGATAGAGTCCTCAGGAAAGCAGAGAGGGCCAAATTGTCTGGGGCATTTGAAGGGGTTCCAGGAGGCAGTGAGGACCAGCATCACTTTTCCCCGCTGGCACCTTTGCTGTGGCAGCAAAAGCTGGACGTTTGTCTTTTTTGCTCCAGAGAGCGCCGAAAGTGAAAAAAGGTGCTTTTGAGGATACAGTCCTCAGGAAAGCAGAGAGGGCCAAATTGTCTGGGGCATTTGAAGGGGTTCCAGGAGGCAGTGAGGACCAGCATCACTTTTCCCCGCTGGCACCTTTGCTGTGGCAGCAAAAGCTGGACGTTTGTCTTTTTTGCTCCAGAGAGCGCTGAAAGTGAAAAAAGGTGCTTTTGCGGATAGAGTCCTCAGGAAAGCAGAGAGGGCCAAATTGTCTGGGGCATTTGAAGGGGTTCCAGGAGGCAGTGAGGACCAGTATCACTTTTCCCCGCTAGCACTTTTGCTGTGGCAGCAAAATCTGGACGTTTGTCTTTTTTGCTCCAGAGAGCGCCGAAAGTGAAAAAAGGTGCTTTTGCGGATAGAGTCCTCAGGAAAGCAGAGAGGGCCAAATTGTCTGGGGCATTTGCAGGGGTTCCAGGAGGCAGTGAGGACCAGTATCACTTTTCCCCGCTAGCACTTTTGCTGTGGCAGCAAAAGCTGGACGTTTGTCTTTTTTGCTCCAGAGAGCGCCAAAAGTGAAAAAAGGTGCTTTTGAGGATAGAGTCCTCAGGAAAGCAGAGAGGGCCAAATTGTCTGGGGCATTTGAAGGGGTTCCAGGAGGCAGTGAGGACCAGCATCACTTTTCCCCGTTGGCACTTTAGCTGTGGCAGCAAAAGCTGGACGTTTGCCTTTTTTGCTCCAGACAGCGCCGAAAGTGAAAAAAGGTGCTTTTGAGGATAGAGTCCTCAGGAAAGCAGAGAGGGCCAAATTGTCTGGGGCATTTGAAGGGGTTCCAGGAGGCAGTGAGAACCAGCATCACTTTTCCCCGCTGGCACCTTTGCTGTGGCAGCAAAAGCTGGACGTTTGTCTCTTTTGCTCCAGAGAGCGCCGAAAGTGAAAAAAGGTGCTTTTGCGGATAGAGTCCTCAGGAAAGCAGAGAGGGCCAAATTGTATGGGGCATTTAAAGGGGTTCCAGGAGGCAGTGAGAACCAGCATCACTCTTCCCCGCTGGCACCTTTGCTGTGGCAGCAAAAGCTGGACGTTTGTCTTTTTTGCTCCAGAGTGCGCCAAAAGTGAAAAAAGGTGCTTTTGCGGATAGAGTCCTCAGGAAAGCAGAGAGGGCCAAATTGTCTGGGGCATTTGAAGGGGTTCCAGGAGGCAGTGAGGACCAGCATCACTTTTCCCCGCTGGCACCTTTGCTGTGGCAGCAAAAGCTGGACGTTTGTCTTTTTTGTTCCAGACAGCGCCGAAAGTGAAAAAAGGTGCTTTTGCGGATAGAGTCCTCAGGAAAGCAGAGAGGGCCAAATTGTCTGGGGCATTTGAAGGGGTTCCAGGAGGCAGTGAGGACCAGCATCACTTTTCCCCGCTGGCACCTTTGCTGTGGCAGCAAAAGCTGGACGTTTGTCTTTTTTGCTCCAGACAATGCCAGAATTGAAAAAAGGTGCTTTTGAGGACAGAGTCCTCAGGAAAGCAGAGAGGGCCAAATTGTCTGGGGCATTTGAAGGGGTTCCAGGAGGCAGTGAGGACCAGCATCACTTTTCCCCGCTGGCACTTTAGCTGTAACAGCAAAAGCTGGACGTTTGTCTTTTTTGCTCCAGACAGCGCCGAAAGTGAAAAAAGGTGCTTTTGAGGATAGAGTCCTCAGGAAAGCAGAGAGGGCCAAATTGTCTGGGGCATTTGAAGGGGTTCCAGGAGGCAGTGAGGACCAGCATCACTTTTCCCCGCTGGCACTTTAGCTGTGGCAGCAAAAGCTGGACGTTTGTCTTTTTTGCTCCAGACAGCGCCGAAAGTGAAAAAAGGTGCTTTTGAGGATAGAGTCCTCAGGAAAGCAGAGAGGGCCAAATTGTCTGGGGCATTTGAAGGGGTTCCAGGAGGCAGTGAGGACCAGCATCACTTTTCCCTGCTGGCACCTTTGCTGTGGCAGCAAAAGCTGGACGTTTGTCTTTTTTGCTCCAGACAGCGCCGAAAGTGAAAAAAGGTGCTTTTGAGGATAGAGTCCTCAGGAAAGCAGAGAGGGCCAAATTGTCTGGGGCATTTGAAGGGGTTCCAGGAGGCAGTGAGGACCAGCATCACTTTTCCCCGCTGGCACCTTTGCTGTGGCAGCAAAAGCTGGACGTTTGTCTTTTTTGCTCCAGAGAGCGCCGAAAGTGAAAAAAGGTGCTTTTGCGGATAGAGTCCTCAGGAAAGCAGAGAGGGCCAAATTGTCTGGGGCATTTGAAGGGGTTCCAGGAGGCAGTGAGGACCAGCATCACTTTTCCCCGCTGGCACCTTTGCTGTGGCAGCAAAAGCTGGACGTTTGTCTTTTTTGCTCCAGAGAGCGCCGAAAGTGAAAAAAGGTGCTTTTGCGGATAGAGTCCTCAGGAAAGCAGAGAGGGCCAAATTGTCTGGGGCATTTGAAGGGGTTCCAGGAGGCAGTGAGGACCAGCATCACTTTTCCCCGCTGGCACCTTTGCTGTGGCAGCAAAAGCTGGACGTTTGTCTTTTTTGCTCCAGAGAGCGCCGAAAGTGAAAAAAGGTGCTTTTGCGGATAGATTCCTCAGGAAAGCAGAGAGGGCCAAATTGTCTGGGGCATTTGAAGGGGTTCCAGGAGGCAGTGAGGACCAGCATCACTTTTCCCCGCTGGCACCTTTGCTGTGGCAGCAAAAGCTGGACGTTTGTCTTTTTTGCTCCAGACAGCGCCGAAAGTGAAAAAAGGTGCTTTTGAGGATAGAGTCCTCAGGAAAGCAGAGAGGGCCAAATTGTCTGGGGTATTTGAAGGGGTTCCAGGAGGCAGTGAGGACCAGTATCACTTTTCCCCGCTAGCACTTTTGCTGTGGCAGCAAAATCTGGACGTTTGTCTTTTTTGCTCCAGAGAGCGCCGAAAGTGAAAAAAGGTGCTTTTGAGGATAGAGTCCTCAGGAAAGCAGAGAGGGCCAAATTGTCTGGGGCATTTGAAGGGGTTCCAGGAGGCAGTGAGGACCAGCATCACTTTTCCCCGCTGGCACTTTAGCTGTGGCAGCAAAAGCTGGACGTTTGTCTTTTTTGCTGCGGAGGCTGCCGAAAGTGAAAAAAGGTGCTTTTGAGGATAGAGTCCTCAGGAAAGCAGAGAGGGCCAAATTGTCTGGGGCATTTGAAGGGGTTCCAGGAGGCAGTGAGGACCAGCATCACTTTTCCCCGCTGGCACCTTTGCTGTGGCAGCAAAAGCTGGACGTTTGTCTTTTTTGCTCCAGAGAGCGCCGAAAGTGAAAAAAGGTGCTTTTGCGGATAGAGTCCTCAGGAAAGCAGAGAGGGCCAAATTGTCTGGGGCATTTGAAGGGGTTCCAGGAGGCAGTGAGGACCAGCATCACTTTTCCCCGCTGGCACCTTTGCTGTGGCAGCAAAAGCTGGACGTTTGTCTTTTTTGCTCCAGACAGCGCCGAAAGTGAAAAAAGGTGCTTTTGCGGAGAGAGTCCTCAGGAAAGCAAAGAGGGCCAAATTGTCTGGGGCATTTGAAGGGGTTCCAGGAGGCAGTGAGGACCAGCATCACTTTTCCCCGCTGGCACTTTAGCTGTAACAGCAAAAGCTGGACGTTTGCCTTTTTTGCTCCAGACAGCGCCGAAAGTGAAAAAAGGTGCTTTTGAGGATAGAGTCCTCAGGAAAGCAGAGAGGGCCAAATTGTCTGGGGCATTTGAAGGGGTTCCAGGAGGCAGTGAGAACCAGCATCACTTTTCCCCGCTGGCACCTTTGCTGTGGCAGCAAAAGCTGGACGTTTGTCTCTTTTGCTCCAGAGAGCGCCGAAAGTGAAAAAAGGTGCTTTTGCGGATAGAGTCCTCAGGAAAGCAGAGAGGGCCAAATTGTCTGGGGCATTTGCAGGGGTTCCAGGAGGCAGTGAGGACCAGTATCACTTTTCCCCGCTAGCACTTTTGCTGTGGCAGCAAAAGCTGGACGTTTGTCTTTTTTGCTCCAGAGAGCGCCAAAAGTGAAAAAAGGTGCTTTTGAGGATAGAGTCCTCAGGAAAGCAGAGAGGGCCAAATTGTCTGGGGCATTTGAAGGGGTTCCAGGAGGCAGTGAGGACCAGCATCACTTTTCCCCGTTGGCACTTTAGCTGTGGCAGCAAAAGCTGGACGTTTGCCTTTTTTGCTCCAGACAGCGCCGAAAGTGAAAAAAGGTGCTTTTGAGGATAGAGTCCTCAGGAAAGCAGAGAGGGCCAAATTGTCTGGGGCATTTGAAGGGGTTCCAGGAGGCAGTGAGAACCAGCATCACTTTTCCCCGCTGGCACCTTTGCTGTGGCAGCAAAAGCTGGACGTTTGTCTCTTTTGCTCCAGAGAGCGCCGAAAGTGAAAAAAGGTGCTTTTGCGGATAGAGTCCTCAGGAAAGCAGAGAGGGCCAAATTGTATGGGGCATTTAAAGGGGTTCCAGGAGGCAGTGAGAACCAGCATCACTCTTCCCCGCTGGCACCTTTGCTGTGGCAGCAAAAGCTGGACGTTTGTCTTTTTTGCTCCAGAGTGCGCCAAAAGTGAAAAAAGGTGCTTTTGCGGATAGAGTCCTCAGGAAAGCAGAGAGGGCCAAATTGTCTGGGGCATTTGAAGGGGTTCCAGGAGGCAGTGAGGACCAGCATCACTTTTCCCCGCTGGCACCTTTGCTGTGGCAGCAAAAGCTGGACGTTTGTCTTTTTTGCTCCAGACAATGCCAGAAGTGAAAAAAGGTGCTTTTGAGGACAGAGTCCTCAGGAAAGCAGAGAGGGCCAAATTGTCTGGGGCATTTGAAGGGGTTCCAGGAGGCAGTGAGGACCAGCATCACTTTTCCCCGCTGGCACTTTAGCTGTAACAGCAAAAGCTGGACGTTTGTCTTTTTTGCTCCAGACAGCGCCGAAAGTGAAAAAAGGTGCTTTTGAGGATAGAGTCCTCAGGAAAGCAGAGAGGGCCAAATTGTCTGGGGCATTTGAAGGGGTTCCAGGAGGCAGTGAGGACCAGCATCACTTTTCCCCGCTGGCACTTTAGCTGTGGCAGCAAAAGCTGGACGTTTGTCTTTTTTGCTCCAGACAGCGCCGAAAGTGAAAAAAGGTGCTTTTGAGGATAGAGTCCTCAGGAAAGCAGAGAGGGCCAAATTGTCTGGGGCATTTGAAGGGGTTCCAGGAGGCAGTGAGGACCAGCATCACTTTTCCCTGCTGGCACCTTTGCTGTGGCAGCAAAAGCTGGACGTTTGTCTTTTTTGCTCAAGACAGCGCCGAAAGTGAAAAAAGGTGCTTTTGAGGATAGAGTCCTCAGGAAAGCAGAGAGGGCCAAATTGTCTGGGGCATTTGAAGGGGTTCCAGGAGGCAGTGAGGACCAGCATCACTTTTCCCCGCTGGCACCTTTGCTGTGGCAGCAAAAGCTGGACGTTTGTCTTTTTTGCTCCAGAGAGCGCCGAAAGTGAAAAAAGGTGCTTTTGAGGATACAGTCCTCAGGAAAGCAGAGAGGGCCAAATTGTCTGGGGCATTTGAAGGGGTTCCAGGAGGCAGTGAGGACCAGCATCACTTTTCCCCGCTGGCACCTTTGCTGTGGCAGCAAAAGCTGGACGTTTGTCTTTTTTGCTCCAGAGAGCGCTGAAAGTGAAAAAAGGTGCTTTCGCGGATAGAGTCCTCAGGAAAGCAGAGAGGGCCAAATTGTCTGGGGCATTTGAACGGGTTCCAGGAGGCAGTGAGGACCAGTATCACTTTTCCCCGCTAGCACTTTTGCTGTGGCAGCAAAATCTGGACGTTTGTCTTTTTTGCTCCAGAGAGCGCCGAAAGTGAAAAAAGGTGCTTTTGAGGATAGAGTCCTCAGGAAAGCAGAGAGGGCCAAATTGTCTGGGGCATTTGAAGGGGTTCCAGGAGGCAGTGAGGACCAGCATCACTTTTCCCCGCTGGCACTTTAGCTGTGGCAGCAAAAGCTGGACGTTTGTCTTTTTTGCTGCGGAGGCCGCCGAAAGTGAAAAAAGGTGCTTTTGAGGATAGAGTCCTCAGGAAAGCAGAGAGGGCCAAATTGTGTGGGGCATTTGAAGGGGTTCCAGGAGGCAGTGAGGACCAGCATCACTTTTCCCCGCTGGCACCTTTGCTGTGGCAGCAAAAGCTGGACGTTTGTCTTTTTTGCTCCAGAGAGCGCCGAAAGTGAAAAAAGGTGCTTTTGCGGATAGAGTCCTCAGGAAAGCAGAGAGGGCCAAATTGTCTGGGGCATTTGAAGGGGTTCCAGGAGGCAGTGAGGACCAGCATCACTTTTCCCCGCTGGCACCTTTGCTGTGGCAGCAAAAGCTGGACGTTTGTCTTTTTTGCTCCAGAGAGCGCCGAAAGTGAAAAAAGGTGCTTTTGCGGATAGAGTCCTCAGGAAAGCAGAGAGGGCCAAATTGTCTGGGGCATTTGAAGGGGTTCCAGGAGGCAGTGAGGACCAGCATCACTTTTCCCCGCTGGCACCTTTGCTGTGGCAGCAAAAGCTGGACGTTTGTCTTTTTTGCTCCAGAGAGCGCCGAAAGTGAAAAAAGGTGCTTTTGCGGATAGAGTCCTCAGGAAAGCAGAGAGGGCCAAATTGTCTGGGGCATTTGAAGGGGTTCCAGGAGGCAGTGAGGACCAGCATCACTTTTCCCCGCTGGCACCTTTGCTGTGGCAGCAAAAGCTGGACGTTTGTCTTTTTTGCTCCAGAGAGCGCCGAAAGTGAAAAAAGGTGCTTTTGAGGATAGAGTCCTCAGGAAAGCAGAGAGGGCCAAATTGTCTGGGGTATTTGAAGGGGTTCCAGGAGGCAGTGAGGACCAGTATCACTTTTCCCCGCTAGCACTTTTGCTGTGGCAGCAAAATCTGGACGTTTGTCTTTTTTGCTCCAGAGAGCGCCGAAAGTGAAAAAAGGTGCTTTTGAGGATAGAGTCCTCAGGAAAGCAGAGAGGGCCAAATTGTCTGGGGCATTTGAAGGGGTTCCAGGAGGCAGTGAGGACCAGCATCACTTTTCCCCGCTGGCACTTTAGCTGTGGCAGCAAAAGCTGGACGTTTGTCTTTTTTGCTGCGGAGGCTGCCGAAAGTGAAAAAAGGTGCTTTTGAGGATAGAGTGCTCAGGAAAGCAGAGAGGGCCAAATTGTCTGGGGCATTTGAAGGGGTTCCAGGAGGCAGTGAGGACCAGCATCACTTTTCCCCGCTGGCACCTTTGCTGTGGCAGCAAAAGCTGGACGTTTGTCTTTTTTGCTCCAGAGAGCGCCGAAAGTGAAAAAAGGTGCTTTTGCGGATAGAGTCCTCAGGAAAGCAGAGAGGGCCAAATTGTCTGGGGCATTTGAAGGGGTTCCAGGAGGCAGTGAGGACCAGCATCACTTTTCCCCGCTGGCACCTTTGCTGTGGCAGCAAAAGCTGGACGTTTGTCTTTTTTGCTCCAGACAGCGCCGAAAGTGAAAAAAGGTGCTTTTGCGGAGAGAGTCCTCAGGAAAGCAAAGAGGGCCAAATTGTCTGGGGCATTTGAAGGGGTTCCAGGAGGCAGTGAGGACCAGCATCACTTTTCCCCGCTGGCACTTTAGCTGTAACAGCAAAAGCTGGACGTTTGCCTTTTTTGCTCCAGACAGCGCCGAAAGTGAAAAAAGGTGCTTTTGAGGATAGAGTCCTCAGGAAAGCAGAGAGGGCCAAATTGTCTGGGGCATTTGAAGGGGTTCCAGGAGGCAGTGAGAACCAGCATCACTTTTCCCCGCTGGCACCTTTGCTGTGGCAGCAAAAGCTGGACGTTTGTCTCTTTTGCTCCAGAGAGCGCCGAAAGTGAAAAAAGGTGCTTTTGCGGATAGAGTCCTCAGGAAAGCAGAGAGGGCCAAATTGTCTGGGGCATTTAAAGGGGTTCCAGGAGGCAGTGAGAACCAGCATCACTCTTCCCCGCTGGCACCTTTGCTGTGGCAGCAAAAGCTGGACGTTTGTCTTTTTTGCTCCAGAGAGCGCCGAAAGTGAAAAAAGGTGCTTTTGCGGATAGAGTCCTCAGGAAAGCAGAGAGGGCCAAATTGTCTGGGGCATTTGAAGGGGTTCCAGGAGGCAGTGAGGACCAGCATCACTTTTCCCCGCTGGCACCTTTGCTGTGGCAGCAAAAGCTGGACGTTTGTCTTTTTTGCTCCAGAGAGCGCCGAAAGTGAAAAAAGGTGCTTTTGCGGATAGAGTCCTCAGGAAAGCAGAGAGGGCCAAATTGTCTGGGGCATTTGAAGGGGTTCCAGGAGGCAGTGAGGACCAGCATCACTTTTCCCCGCTGGCACCTTTGCTGTGGCAGCAAAAGCTGGACGTTTGTCTTTTTTGCTCCAGAGAGCGCCGAAAGTGAAAAAAGGTGCTTTTGCGGATAGAGTCCTCAGGAAAGCAGAGAGGGCCAAATTGTCTGGGGCATTTGAAGGGGTTCCAGGAGGCAGTGAGGACCAGCATCACTTTTCCCCGCTGGCACCTTTGCTGTGGCAGCAAAAGCTGGACGTTTGTCTTTTTTGCTCCAGAGAGCGCCGAAAGTGAAAAAAGGTGCTTTTGAGGATAGAGTCCTCAGGAAAGCAGAGAGGGCCAAATTGTCTGGGGCATTTGAAGGGGTTCCAGGAGGCAGTGAGGACCAGTATCACTTTTCCCCGCTAGCACTTTTGCTGTGGCAGCAAAAGCTGGACGTTTGTCTTTTTTGCTCCAGAGAGCGCCGAAAGTGAAAAAAGGTGCTTTTGAGGATAGAGTCCTCAGGAAAGCAGAGAGGGCCAAATTGTCTGGGGCATTTGAAGGGGTTCCAGGAGGCAGTGAGGACCAGCATCACTTTTCCCCGCTGGCACTTTAGCTGTGGCAGCAAAAGCTGGACGTTTGTCTTTTTTGCTGCGGAGGCTGCCGAAAGTGAAAAATGTGCTTTTGAGGATAGAGTCCTCAGGAAAGCAGAGAGGGCCAAATTGTCTGGGGCATTTGAAGGGGTTCCAGGAGGCAGTGAGGACCAGCATCACTTTTCCCCGCTGGCACCTTTGCTGTGGCAGCAAAAGCTGGACGTTTGTCTTTTTTGCTCCAGAGAGCGCCGAAAGTGAAAAAAGGTGCTTTTGCGGATAGAGTCCTCAGGAAAGCAGAGAGGGCCAAATTGTCTGGGGCATTTGAAGGGGTTCCAGGAGGCAGTGAGGACCAGCATCACTTTTCCCCGCTGGCACCTTTGCTGTGGCAGCAAAAGCTGGACGTTTGTCTTTTTTGCTCCAGACAGCGCCGAAAGTGAAAAAAGGTGCTTTTGAGGATAGAGTCCTCAGGAAAGCAAAGAGGGCCAAATTGTCTGGGGCATTTGAAGGGGTTCCAGGAGGCAGTGAGGACCAGCATCACTTTTCCCCGCTGGCACTTTAGCTGTAACAGCAAAAGCTGGACGTTTGCCTTTTTTGCTCCAGACAGCGCCGAAAGTGAAAAAAGGTGCTTTTGCGGATAGAGTCCTCAGGAAAGCAGAGAGGGCCAAATTGTCTGGGGCATTTAAAGGGGTTCCAGGAGGCAGTGAGAACCAGCATCACTCTTCCCCGCTGGCACCTTTGCTGTGGCAGCAAAAGCTGGACGTTTGTCTTTTTTGCTCCAGAGAGCGCCGAAAGTGAAAAAAGGTGCTTTTGCGGATAGAGTCCTCAGGAAAGCAGAGAGGGCCAAATTGTCTGGGGCATTTGAAGGGGTTCCAGGAGGCAGTGAGGACCAGCATCACTTTTCCCCGCTGGCACCTTTGCTGTGGCAGCAAAAGCTGGACGTTTGTCTTTTTTGCTCCAGAGAGCGCCGAAAGTGAAAAAAGGTGCTTTTGAGGATAGAGTCCTCAGGAAAGCAGAGAGGGCCAAATTGTCTGGGGCATTTGAAGGGGTTCCAGGAGGCAGTGAGGACCAGCATCACTTTTCCCCGCTGGCACCTTTGCTGTGGCAGCAAAAGCTGGACGTTTGTCTTTTTTGCTCCAGACAATGCCAGAAGTGAAAAAAGGTGCTTTTGAGGATAGAGTCCTCAGGAAAGCAGAGAGGGCCAAATTGTCTGGGGCATTTGAAGGGGTTCCAGGAGGCAGTGAGGACCAGCATCACTTTTCCCCGCTGGCACCTTTGCTGTGGCAGCAAAAGCTGGACGTTTGTCTTTTTTGCTCCAGAGAGCGCCGAAAGTGAAAAAAGGTGCTTTTGCGGATAGAGTCCTCAGGAAAGCAGAGAGGGCCAAATTGTCTGGGGCATTTGAAGGGGTTCCAGGAGGCAGTGAGGACCAGCACCACTTTTCCCCGCTGGAACCTTTGCTGTGGCAGCAAAAGATGGACGTTTGTCTTTTTTGCTCCAGACAGGGCCGAAAGTGAAAAAAGGTGCCTTTGAGGATAGAGTCCTCAGGAAAGCAGAGAGGGCCAAATTGTCTGAGACATTTGAAGGGGTTCCAGGAGGCAGTGAGGACCAGCATCACTTTTCCCCGCTGGCACCTTTGCTGTGGCAGCAAAAGCTGGACGTTTGTCTTTTTTGCTCCAGAGAGCGCCGAAAGTGAAAAAAGGTGCTTTTGAGGATAGAGTCCTCAGGAAAGCAGAGAGGGCCAAATTGTCTAGGGCATTTGCAGGGGTTCCAGGAGACAGTGAGGACCAGTATCACTTTTCCCCGCTAGCACTTTTGCTGTGGCAGCAAAAGCTGGACGTTTGTCTTTTTTGCTCCAGAGAGCGCCGAAAGTGAAAAAAGGTGCTTTTGAGGATAGAGTCCTCAGGAAAGCAGAGAGGGCCAAATTGTCTGGGGCATTTGAAGGGGTTCCAGGAGGCAGTGAGGACCAGCATCACTTTTCCCCGCTGGCACTTTAGCTGTGGCAGCAAAAGCTGGACGTTTGTCTTTTTTGCTCCAGACAGCGCCAAAAGTGAAAAAAGGTGCTTTTGAGGATAGAGTCCTCAGGAAAGCAGAGAGGGCCAAATTGTCTGGGGCATTTGAAGGGGTTCCAGGAGGCAGTGAGGACCAGCATCACTTTTCCCCGCTGGCACTTTAGCTGTAACAGCAAAAGCTGGACGTTTGTCTTTTTTGCTCCAGACAGCGCCGAAAGTGAAAAAAGGTGCTTTTGAGGATAGAGTCCGCAGGAAAGCAGAGAGGGCCAAATTGTCTGGGGCATTTAAAGGGGTTCCAGGAGGCAGTGAGGACCAGCATCACTTTTCCCTGCTGGCACCTTTGCTGTGGCAGCAAAAGCTGGACGTTTGTCTTTTTTGCTCCAGAGAGCGCCGAAAGTGAAAAAAGGTGCTTTTGAGGATAGAGTCCTCAGGAAAGCAGAGAGGGCCAAATTGTCTGGGGCATTTGAAGGGGTTCCAGGAGGCAGTGAGGACCAGCATCACTTTTCCCCGCTGGCACCTTTGCTGTGGCAGCAAAAGCTGGACGTTTGTCTTTTTTGCTCCAGAGAGCGCCGAAAGTGAAAAAAGGTGCTTTTGAGGATAGAGTCCTCAGGAAAGCAGAGAGGGCCAAATTGTCTGGGGCATTTGAAGGGGTTCCAGGAGGCAGTGAGGACCAGCACCACTTTTCCCCGCTGGCACCTTTGCTGTGGCAGCAAAAGATGGACGTTTGTCTTTTTTGCTCCAGACAGGGCCGAAAGTGAAAAAAGGTGCTTTTGAGGATAGAGTCCTCAGGAAAGCAGAGAGGGCCAAATTGTCTGGGGCATTTGAAGGTGTTCCAGGAGGCAGTGAGGCCCAGCATCACTTTTCCCCGCTGGCACTTTAGCTATGGCAGCAAAAGCTGGACGTTTGTCTTTTTTGCTCCAGAGAGCGCCAAAAGTGAAAAAAGGTGCTTTTGAGGATAGAGTGCTCAGGAAAGCAGAGAGGGCCAAATTGTCTGGGGCATTTGAAGGGGTTCCAGGAGGCAGTGAGGACCAGCATCACTTTTCCCCGCTGGCACCTTTGCTGTGGCAGCAAAAGCTGGACGTTTGTCTTTTTTGCTCCAGAGAGCGCCGAAAGTGAAAAAAGGTGCTTTTGCGGATAGAGTCCTCAGGAAAGCAGAGAGGGCCAAATTTTCTGGGGCATTTGAAGGGGTTCCAGGAGGCAGTGAGGACCAGCATCACTTTTCCCCGCTGGCACCTTTGCTGTGGCAGCAAAATCTGGACGTTTGTCTTTTTTGCTCCAGAGAGCGCCAAAATTGAAAAAAGGTGCTTTTGCGGATAGAGTCCTCAGGAAAGCAGAGAGGGCCAAATTGTCTGGGGCATTTGAAGGGGTTCCAGGAGGCAGTGAGGACCAGCATCACTTTTCCCCGCTGGCACTTTAGCTGTGGCAGCAAAATCTGGACGTTTGTCTTTTTTGCTCCAGGCAGCGCCAAAAGTGAAAAAAGGTGCTTTTGCGGATAGAGTCCTCAGGAAAGCAGAGAGGGCCAAATTGTCTGAGGCATTTGAAGGGGTTCCAGGAGGCAGTGAGGACCAGCATCACTGTTCCCCGCTGGCACTTTAGCTGTTGCAGCAAAATCTGGACGTTTGTCTTTTTTGCTCCAGAGAGCGCCGAAAGTGAAAAAAGGAGCTTTTGAGGATAGAGTCCTCAGGAAAGCAGAGAGGGCCAAATTGTCTGGGGCATTTGAAGGGGTTCCAGGAGGCAGTAAGGACCAGTATCACTTTTCCCCGCTAGCACTTTTGCTGTGGCAGCAAAAGCTGGACGTTTGTTTTTTTTGCTCCAGGGAGCGCCAAAAGTGAAAAAAGGTGCTTTTGAGGATAGAGTCCTCAGGAAAGCAGAGAGGGCCAAATTGTCTGGGGCATTTGAAGGGGTTCCAGGAGGCAGTGAGGACCAGCATCACTTTTCCCCGCTGGCACTTTAGCTGTGGCAGCAAAAGCTGGACGTTTGTCTTTTTTGCTCCAGAGAGCGCCGAAAGTGAAAAAAGGTGCTTTTGAGGATAGAGTCCTCAGGAAAGCAGAGAGGGCCAAATTGTCTGGGGCATTTGAAGGGGTTCCAGGAGGCAGTGAGGACCAGCATCACTTTTCCCCGCTGGCACCTTTGCTGTGGCAGCAAAAGCTGGACGTTTGTCTTTTTTGCTCCAGAGAGCGCCGAAAGTGAAAAAAGGTGCTTTTGAGGATAGAGTCCTCAGGAAAGCAGAGAGGGCCAAATTGTCTGGGGCATTTAAAGGGGTTCCAGGAGGCAGTGAGGACCAGCATCACTTTTCCCTGCTGGCATCTTTGCTGTGGCAGCAAAAGCTGGACGTTTGTCTTTTTTGCTCCAGACAATGCCAGAAGTGAAAAAAGGTGCTTTTGAGGATAGAGTCCTCAGGAAAGCAGAGAGGGCCAAATTGTCTGCGGCATTTGAAGGGGTTCCAGGAGGCAGTGAGGACCAGCATCACTTTTCCCCGCTGGCACTTTAGCTGTAACAGCAAAAGCTGGACGTTTGTCTTTTTTGCTCCAGACAGCGCCGAAAGTGAAAAAAGGTGCTTTTGAGGATAGAGTCCTCAGGAAAGCAGAGAGGGCCAAATTGTCTGGGGCATTTGAAGGGGTTCCAGGAGGCAGTGAGGACCAGCATCACTTTTCCCCGCTGGCACCTTTGCTGTGGCAGCAAAAGCTGGACGTTTGTCTTTTTTGCTCCAGACAGCGCCGAAAGTGAAAAAAGGTGCTTTTGAGGATAGAGTCCTCAGGAAAGCAGAGAGGGCCAAATTGTCTGGGGCATTTGAAGGGGTTCCAGGAGGCAGTGAGGACCAGCATCACTTTTCCCTGCTGGCACCTTTGCTGTGGCAGTAAAAGCTGGACATTTGTCTTTTTTGCTCCAGAGAGCGCCGAAAGTGAAAAAAGGTGCTTTTGAGCATAGAGTCCTCAGGAAAGCAGAGAGGGCCAAATTGTCTGGGGCATTTGAAGGGGTTCCAGGAGGCAGTGAGGACCAGCATCACTTTTCCCCGCTGGCACCTTTGCTGTGGCAGCAAAAGCTGGACGTTTGTCTTTTTTGCTCCAATGAGCGCCAAAAGTGGAAAAAGGTGCTTTTGAGGATAGAGTCCTCAGGAAAGCAGAGAGGGCCAAATTGTCTGGGGCATTTGAAGGGGTTCCAGGAGGCAGTGAGGACCAGCATCACTTTTCCCCGCTGGCACCTTTGCTGTGGCAGCAAAAGCTGGACGTTTGTCTTTTTTGCTCCAGAGAGCGCCAAAAGTGAAAAAAGGTGCTTTTGAGGATAGAGTCCTCAGGAAAGCAGAGAGGGCCAAATTGTCTGGGGCATTTGAAGGGGTTCCAGGAGGCAGTGAGGACCAGCATCACTTTTCCCCGTTGGCACTTTAGCTGTTGCAGCAAAATCTGGACGTTTGCCTTTTTTGCTCCAGACAGCGCCGAAAGTGAAAAAAGGTGCTTTTGAGGATAGAGTCCTCAGGAAAGCAGAGAGGGCCAAATTGTCTGGGGCATTTGAAGGGGTTCCAGGAGGCAGTGAGAACCAGCATCACTTTTCCCCGCTGGCACCTTTGCTGTGGCAGCAAAAGCTGGACGTTTGTCTCTTTTGCTCCAGAGAGCGCCGAAAGTGAAAAAAGGTGCTTTTGCGGATAGAGTCCTCAGGAAAGCAGAGAGGGCCAAATTGTATGGGGCATTTAAAGGGGTTCCAGGAGGCAGTGAGAACCAGCATCACTCTTCCCCGCTGGCACCTTTGCTGTGGCAGCAAAAGCTGGACGTTTGTCTTTTTTGCTCCAGAGTGCGCCAAAAGTGAAAAAAGGTGCTTTTGCGGATAGAGTCCTCAGGAAAGCAGAGAGGGCCAAATTGTCTGGGGCATTTGAAGGGGTTCCAGGAGGCAGTGAGGACCAGCATCACTTTTCCCCGCTGGCACCTTTGCTGTGGCAGCAAAAGCTGGACGTTTGTCTTTTTTGCTCCAGAGAGCGCCGAAAGTGAAAAAAGGTGCTTTTGCGGATAGAGTCCTCAGGAAAGCAGAGAGGGCCAAATTGTCTGGGGCATTTGAAGGTGTTCCAGGAGGCAGTGAGGACCAGCATCACTTTTCCCCGCTGGCACCTTTGCTGTGGCAGCAAAATCTGGACGTTTGTCTTTTTTGCTCCAGAGAGCGCCGAAAGTGAAAAAAGGTGCTTTTGAGGATAGAGTCCTCAGGAAAGCAGAGAGGGCCAAATTGTCTGGGGCATTTGAAGGGGTTCCAGGAGGCAGTGAGGACCAGCATCACTTTTCCCCGCTGGCACCTTTGCTGTGGCAGCAAAAGCTGGACGTTTGTCTTTTTGGCTCCAGACAATGCCAGAAGTGAAAAAAGGTGCTTTTGCGGATAGAGTCCTCAGGAAAGCAGAGAGGGCCAAATTGTCTGGGGCATTTGAAGGGGTTCCAGGAGGCAGTGAGGACCAGCATCACTTTTCCCCGCTGGCACTTTAGCTGTAACAGCAAAAGCTGGACGTTTGTCTTTTTTGCTCCAGAGAGCGCCGAAAGTGAAAAAAGGTGCTTTTGAGGATAGAGTCCTCAGGAAAGCAGAGAGGGCCAAATTGTCTGGGGCATTTGAAGGGGTTCCAGGAGGCAGTGAGGACCAGCATCACTTTTCCCCGCTGGCACCTTTGCTGTGGCAGCAAAAGCTGGACGTTTGTCTTTTTTGCTCCAGAGAGCGCCGAAAGTGAAAAAAGGTGCTTTTGAGGATAGAGTCCTCAGGAAAGCAGAGAGGGCCAAATTGTCTGGGGCATTTGAAGGGGTTCCAGGAGGCAGTGAGGACCAGCACCACTTTTCCCCGCTGGCACCTTTGCTGTGGCAGCAAAAGATGGACGTTTGTCTTTTTTGCTCCAGACAGGGCCGAAAGTGAAAAAAGGTGCTTTTGAGGATAGAGTCCTCAGGAAAGCAGAGAGGGCCAAATTGTCTGGGGCATTTGAAGGGGTTCCAGGAGGCAGTGAGGCCCAGCATCACTTTTCCCCGCTGGCACTTTAGCTATGGCAGCAAAAGCTGGACGTTTGTCTTTTTTGCTCCAGAGAGCGCCAAAAGTGAAAAAAGGTGCTTTTGAGGATAGAGTGCTCAGGAAAGCAGAGAGGGCCAAATTGTCTGGGGCATTTGAAGGGGTTCCAGGAGGCAGTGAGGACCAGCATCACTTTTCCCCGCTGGCACCTTTGCTGTGGCAGCAAAAGCTGGACGTTTGTCTTTTTTGCTCCAGAGAGCGCCGAAAGTGAAAAAAGGTGCTTTTGCGGATAGAGTCCTCAGGAAAGCAGAGAGGGCCAAATTTTCTGGGGCATTTGAAGGGGTTCCAGGAGGCAGTGAGGACCAGCATCACTTTTCCCCGCTGGCACCTTTGCTGTGGCAGCAAAATCTGGACGTTTGTCTTTTTTGCTCCAGAGAGCGCCAAAATTGAAAAAAGGTGCTTTTGCGGATAGAGTCCTCAGGAAAGCAGAGAGGGCCAAATTGTCTGGGGCATTTGAAGGGGTTCCAGGAGGCAGTGAGGACCAGCATCACTTTTCCCCGCTGGCACTTTAGCTGTGGCAGCAAAATCTGGACGTTTGTCTTTTTTGCTCCAGGCAGCGCCAAAAGTGAAAAAAGGTGCTTTTGCGGATAGAGTCCTCAGGAAAGCAGAGAGGGCCAAATTGTCTGAGGCATTTGAAGGGGTTCCAGGAGGCAGTGAGGACCAGCATCACTGTTCCCCGCTGGCACTTTAGCTGTTGCAGCAAAATCTGGACGTTTGTCTTTTTTGCTCCAGAGAGCGCCGAAAGTGAAAAAAGGAGCTTTTGAGGATAGAGTCCTCAGGAAAGCAGAGAGGGCCAAATTGTCTGGGGCATTTGAAGGGGTTCCAGGAGGCAGTAAGGACCAGTATCACTTTTCCCCGCTAGCACTTTTGCTGTGGCAGCAAAAGCTGGACGTTTGTCTTTTTTGCTCCAGAGAGCGCCAAAAGTGAAAAAGGTGCTTTTGAGGATAGAGTCCTCAGGAAAGCAGAGAGGGCCAAATTGTCTGGGGCATTTGAAGGGGTTCCAGGAGGCAGTGAGGACCAGCATCACTTTTCCCCGCTGGCACTTTAGCTGTGGCAGCAAAAGCTGGACGTTTGTCTTTTTTGCTCCAGAGAGCGCCGAAAGTGAAAAAAGGTGCTTTTGAGGATAGAGTCCTCAGGAAAGCAGAGAGGGCCAAATTGTCTGGGGCATTTGAAGGGGTTCCAGGAGGCAGTGAGGACCAGCATCACTTTTCCCCGCTGGCACCTTTGCTGTGGCAGCAAAAGATGGACGTTTGTCTTTTTTGCTCCAGAGAGCGCCGAAAGTGAAAAAAGGTGCTTTTGAGGATAGAGTCCTCAGGAAAGCAGAGAGGGCCAAATTGTCTGGGGCATTTAAAGGGGTTCCAGGAGGCAGTGAGGACCAGCATCACTTTTCCCTGCTGGCATCTTTGCTGTGGCAGCAAAAGCTGGACGTTTGTCTTTTTTGCTCCAGACAATGCCAGAAGTGAAAAAAGGTGCTTTTGAGGATAGAGTCCTCAGGAAAGCAGAGAGGGCCAAATTGTCTGCGGCATTTGAAGGGGTTCCAGGAGGCAGTGAGGACCAGCATCACTTTTCCCCGCTGGCACTTTAGCTGTAACAGCAAAAGCTGGACGTTTGTCTTTTTTGCTCCAGACAGCGCCGAAAGTGAAAAAGGTGCTTTTGAGGATAGAGTCCTCAGGAAAGCAGAGAGGGCCAAATTGTCTGGGGCATTTGAAGGGGTTCCAGGAGGCAGTGAGGACCAGCATCACTTTTCCCCGCTGGCACCTTTGCTGTGGCAGCAAAAGCTGGACGTTTGTCTTTTTTGCTCCAGACAGCGCCGAAAGTGAAAAAAGGTGCTTTTGAGGATAGAGTCCTCAGGAAAGCAGAGAGGGCCAAATTGTCTGGGGCATTTGAAGGGGTTCCAGGAGGCAGTGAGGACCAGCATCACTTTTCCCTGCTGGCACCTTTGCTGTGGCAGTAAAAGCTGGACATTTGTCTTTTTTGCTCCAGAGAGCGCCGAAAGTGAAAAAAGGTGCTTTTGAGCATAGAGTCCTCAGGAAAGCAGAGAGGGCCAAATTGTCTGGGGCATTTGAAGGGGTTCCAGGAGGCAGTGAGGACCAGCATCACTTTCCCCGCTGGCACCTTTGCTGTGGCAGCAAAAGCTGGACGTTTGTCTTTTTTGCTCCAATGAGCGCCAAAAGTGGAAAAAGGTGCTTTTGAGGATAGAGTCCTCAGGAAAGCAGAGAGGGCCAAATTGTCTGGGGCATTTGAAGGGGTTCCAGGAGGCAGTGAGGACCAGCATCACTTTTCCCCGCTGGCACCTTTGCTGTGGCAGCAAAAGCTGGACGTTTGTCTTTTTTGCTCCAGAGAGCGCCAAAAGTGAAAAAAGGTGCTTTTGAGGATAGAGTCCTCAGGAAAGCAGAGAGGGCCAAATTGTCTGGGGCATTTGAAGGGGTTCCAGGAGGCAGTGAGGACCAGCATCACTTTTCCCCGTTGGCACTTTAGCTGTTGCAGCAAAAGCTGGACGTTTGCCTTTTTTGCTCCAGACAGCGCCGAAAGTGAAAAAAGGTGCTTTTGAGGATAGAGTCCTCAGGAAAGCAGAGAGGGCCAAATTGTCTGGGGCATTTGAAGGGGTTCCAGGAGGCAGTGAGAACCAGCATCACTTTTCCCCGCTGGCACCTTTGCTGTGGCAGCAAAAGCTGGACGTTTGTCTCTTTTGCTCCAGAGAGCGCCGAAAGTGAAAAAAGGTGCTTTTGCGGATAGAGTCCTCAGGAAAGCAGAGAGGGCCAAATTGTATGGGGCATTTAAAGGGGTTCCAGGAGGCAGTGAGAACCAGCATCACTCTTCCCCGCTGGCACCTTTGCTGTGGCAGCAAAAGCTGGACGTTTGTCTTTTTTGCTCCAGAGTGCGCCAAAAGTGAAAAAAGGTGCTTTTGCGGATAGAGTCCTCAGGAAAGCAGAGAGGGCCAAATTGTCTGGGGCATTTGAAGGGGTTCCAGGAGGCAGTGAGGACCAGCATCACTTTTCCCCGCTGGCACCTTTGCTGTGGCAGCAAAATCTGGACGTTTGTCTTTTTTGCTCCAGAGAGCGCCGAAAGTGAAAAAAGGTGCTTTTGAGGATAGAGTCCTCAGGAAAGCAGAGAGGGCCAAATTGTCTGGGGCATTTGAAGGGGTTCCAGGAGGCAGTGAGGACCAGCATCACTTTTCCCCGCTGGCACCTTTGCTGTGGCAGCAAAAGCTGGACGTTTGTCTTTTTGGCTCCAGACAATGCCAGAAGTGAAAAAAGGTGCTTTTGCGGATAGAGTCCTCAGGAAAGCAGAGAGGGCCAAATTGTCTGGGGCATTTGAAGGGGTTCCAGGAGGCAGTGAGGACCAGCATCACTTTTCCCCGCTGGCACTTTAGCTGTAACAGCAAAAGCTGGACGTTTGTCTTTTTTGCTCCAGACAGCGCCGAAAGTGAAAAAAGGTGCTTTTGAGGATAGAGTCCTCAGGAAAGCAGAGAGGGCCAAATTGTCTGGGGCATTTGAAGGGGTTCCAGGAGGCAGTGAGGACCAGCATCACTTTTCCCCGCTGGCACTTTAGCTGTGGCAGCAAAAGCTGGACGTTTGTCTTTTTTGCTCCAGACAGCGCCGAAAGTGAAAAAAGGTGCTTTTGAGGATAGAGTCCTCAGGAAAGCAGAGAGGGCCAAATTGTCGGGGGCATTAGAAGGGGTTCCAGGAGGCAGTGAGGACCAGCATCACTTTTCCCTGCTGGCACCTTTGCTGTGGCAGCAAAAGCTGGACGTTTGTCTTTTTTGCTCCAGAGAGCGCCGAAAGTGAAAAAAGGTGCTTTTGAGGATAGAGTCCTCAGGAAAGCAGAGAGGGCCAAATTGTCTGGGGCATTTGAAGGGGTTCCAGGAGGCAGTGAGGACCAGCATCACTTTTCCCCGCTGGCACCTTTGCTGTGGCAGCAAAAGCTGGACGTTTGTCTTTTTTGCTCCAGAGAGCGCCGAAAGTGAAAAAAGGTGCTTTTGAGGATACAGTCCTCAGGAAAGCAGAGAGGGCCAAATTGTCTGGGGCATTTGAAGGGGTTCCAGGAGGCAGTGAGGACCAGCATCACTTTTCCCCGCTGGCACCTTTGCTGTGGCAGCAAAAGCTGGACGTTTGTCTTTTTTGCTCCAGAGAGCGCTGAAAGTGAAAAAAGGTGCTTTTGCGGATAGAGTCCTCAGGAAAGCAGAGAGGGCCAAATTGTCTGGGGCATTTGAAGGGGTTCCAGGAGGCAGTGAGGACCAGCATCACTTTTCCCCGCTAGCACCTTTGCTGTGGCAGCAAAAGCTGGACGTTTGTCTTTTTTGCTCCAGAGAGCGCCAAAAGTTAAAAAAAGGTGCTTTTGAGGATAGAGTCCTCAGGAAAGCAGAGAGGGCCAAATTGTCTGGGGCATTTGAAGGGGTTCCAGGAGGCAGTGAGGACCAGCATCACTTTTCCCCGCTGGCACCTTTGCTGTGGCAGCAAAAGCTGGACGTTTGTCTTTTTTGCTCCAGAGAGCGCCAAAAGTGAAAAAAGGTGCTTTTGCGGATAGAGTCCTCAGGAAAGCAGAGAGGGCCAAATTGTCTGGGGCATTTGAAGGGGTTCCAGGAGGCAGTGAGGACCAGCATCACTTTTCCCCGCTGGCACCTTTGCTGTGGCAGCAAAAGCTGGACGTTTGTCTTTTTTGCTCCAGACAGCGCCGAAAGTGAAAAAAGGTGCTTTTGCGGAGAGAGTCCTCAGGAAAGCAAAGAGGGCCAAATTGTCTGGGGCATTTGAAGGGGTTCCAGGAGGCAGTGAGGACCAGCATCACTTTTCCCCGCTGGCACTTTCGCTGTAACAGCAAAAGCTGGACGTTTGCCTTTTTTGCTCCAGACAGCGCCGAAAGTGAAAAAAGGTGCTTTTGCGGATAGAGTCCTCAGGAAAGCAGAGAGGGCCAAATTGTCTGGGGCATTTGAAGGGGTTCCAGGAGGCAGTGAGGACCAGCATCACTTTTCCCCGCTGGCACCTTTGCTGTGGCAGCAAAAGCTGGACGTTTGTCTTTTTTGCTCCAGAGAGCGCCGAAAGTGAAAAAAGGTGCTTTTGCGGATAGAGTCCTCAGGAAAGCAGAGAGGGCCAAATTGTCTGGGGCATTTGAACGGGTTCCAGGAGGCAGTGAGGACCAGCATCACTTTTCCCCGCTGGCACCTTTGCTGTGGCAGCAAAAGCTGGACGTTTGTCTTTTTTGCTCCAGACAGCGCCGAAAGTGAAAAAAGGTGCTTTTGAGGATAGAGTCCTCAGGAAAGCAGAGAGGGCCAAATTGTCTGGGGCATTTGAAGGGGTTCCAGGAGGCAGTGAGGACCAGCATCACTTTTCCCCGCTGGCACCTTTGCTGTGGCAGCAAAAGCTGGACGTTTGTCTTTTTTGCTCCAGAGAGCGCCGAAAGTGAAAAAAGGTGCTTTTGCGGATAGAGTCCTCAGGAAAGCAGAGAGGGCCAAATTGTCTGGGGCATTTGAAGGGGTTCCAGGAGGCAGTGAGGACCAGCATCACTTTTCCCCGCTGGCACCTTTGCTGTGGCAGCAAAAGCTGGACGTTTGTCTTTTTTGCTCCAGAGAGCGCCGAAAGTGAAAAAAGGTGCTTTTGCGGATAGAGTCCTCAAGAAAGCAGAGAGGGCCAAATTGTCTGGGGCATTTGCAGGGGTTCCAGGAGGCAGTGAGGACCAGCATCACTTTTCCCCGCTGGCACTTTAGCTGTGGCAGCAAAATCTGGATGTTTGTCTTTTTTACTCCAGACAGAGCCAAAAGTGAAAAAAGGTGCTTTTGCGGATAGAGTCCTCAGGAAAGCAGAGAGGGCCAAATTGTGTGGGGCATTTGAAGGGGTTCCAGGAGGCAGTGAGGACCAGCACCACTTTTCCCCGCTGGAACCTTTGCTGTGGCAGCAAAAGCTGGACGTTTGTCTTTTTTGCTCCAGACAGCGCCGAAAGTGAAAAAAGGTGCTTTTGCGGATAGAGTCCTCAGGAAAGCAGAGAGGGCCAAATTGTCTAGGGCATTTGCAGGGGTTCCAGGAGACAGTGAGGACCAGTATCACTTTTCCCCGCTAGCACTTTTGCTGTGGCAGCAAAAGCTGGACGTTTGTCTTTTTTGCTCCAGAGAGCGCCAAAAGTGAAAAAAGGTGCTTTTGCGGATAGAGTCCTCAGGAAAGCAGAGAGGGCCAAATTGTCTGGGGCATTTGCAGGGGTTCCAGGAGACAGTGAGGACCAGTATCACTTTTCCCCGCTAGCACTTTTGCTGTGGCAGCAAAAGCTGGACATTTGTCTTTTTTGCTCCAGAGAGCGCCGAAAGTGAAAAAAGGTGCTTTTGAGGATAGAGTGCTCAGGAAAGCAGAGAGGGCCAAATTGTCTGGGGCATTTGAAGGGGTTCCAGGAGGCAGTGAGGACCAGCATCACTTTTCCCCGCTGGCACTTTAGCTGTGGCAGCAAAGGCTGGACGTTTGTCTTTTTTGCTCCAGACAGCGCCAAAAGTGAAAAAAGGTGCTTTTGAGGATAGAGTCCTCAGGAAAGCAGAGAGGGCCAAATTGTCTGGGGCATTTGAAGGGGTTCCAGGAGGCAGTGAGGACCAGCATCACTTTTCCCCGCTGGCACTTTAGCTGTAACAGCAAAAGCTGGACGTTTGTCTTTTTTGCTCCAGACAGCGCCGAAAGTGAAAAAAGGTGCTTTTGAGGATAGAGTGTCCGCAGGAAAGCAGAGAGGGCCAAATTGTCTGGGGCATTTGAAGGGGTTCCAGGAGGCAGTGAGGACCAGCATCACTTTTCCCTGCTGGCACCTTTGCTGTGGCAGCAAAAGCTGGACGTTTGTCTTTTTTGCTCCAGAGAGCGCCGAAAGTGAAAAAAGGTGCTTTTGAGGATAGAGTCCTCAGGAAAGCAGAGAGGGCCAAATTGTCTGGGGCATTTGAAGGGGTTCCAGGAGGCAGTGAGGACCAGCATCACTTTTCCCCGCTGGCACCTTTGCTGTGGCAGCAAAAGCTGGACGTTTGTCTTTTTTGCTCCAGACAGCGCCGAAAGTGAAAAAAGGTGCTTTTGAGGATAGAGTCCTCAGGAAAGCAGAGAGGGCCAAATTGTCTGGGACATTTGAAGGGGTTCCAGGAGGCAGTGAGGACCAGCACCACTTTTCCCCGCTGGCACCTTTGCTGTGGCAGCAAAAGCTGGACGTTTGTCTTTTTTGCTCCAGACAGCACCGAAAGTGAAAAAAGGTGCTTTTGAGGATAGAGTCCTCAGGAAAGAAGAGAGGGCCAAATTGTCTGGGGCATTTGAAGGGGTTCCAGGAGGCAGTGAGGACCAGCATCACTTTTCCCCGCTGGCACTTTAGCTGTGGCAGCAAAATCTGGATGTTTGTCTTTTTTACTCCAGACAGCGCCAAAATTGAAAAAAGGTGCTTTTGAGGATAGAGTCCTCAGGAAAGCAGAGAGGGCCAAATTGTCTGGGGCATTTGAAGGGGTTCCCGGAGGCAGTGAGGACCAGCACCACTTTTCCCCGCTGGCACCTTTGCTGTGGCAGCAAAAGATGGACGTTTGTCTTTTTTGCTCCAGACAGGGCCGAAAGTGAAAAAAGGTGCTTTTGAGGATAGAGTCCTCAGGAAAGCAGAGAGGCCAAATTGTCTGGGGCATTTGAAGGGATTCCAGGAGGCAGTGAGGCCCAGCATCACTTTCCCCGCTGGCACTTTAGCTGTGGCAGCAAAAGCTGGACGTTTGTCTTTTTGCTCCAGAGAGCTCCAAAAGTGAAAAAGGTGCTTTTGAGGATAGAGTCCTCAGGAAAGCAGAGAGGGCCAAATTGTCTGGGGCAATTTGAAGGGGTTCCAGGAGGCAGTGAGGACCAGCCATCACTTTTCCCCGCTGGCACCTTGCTGTGGCAGCAAAAGCTGGGCGTTTGTCTTTTTTTGCTCCAGGAGAGCGCCGAAAGTGAAAAAAAGGTGCTTTTGCGGATAGAGTCCTCAGGAAAGCAGAGAGGGCCAAATTTTCTGGGGCATTTGAAGGGGTTCCAGGAGGCAGTGAGGACCAGCATCACTTTTCCCGCTGGCACTTTGGCTGTGGCAGCAAAATCTGGACGTTTGTTCTTTTTTGCTCCAGAGAGCGCCAAAAGTGAAAAAAGGTGCTTTTGCGGATAGAGTCCTCAGGAAAGCAGAGAGGGGCCAAATTGTCTGAGGCATTTGAAGGGGTTCCAGGAGGCAGTGAGGACCAGCATCACTGTTCCCGCTGGCACTTTAGCTGTTTTGCAGCAAAATCTGGACGTTTGTCTTTTTTGCTCCAGAGAGCGCCGAAAGTGAAAAAGGAGCTTTTGAGGATAGAGTCCTCAGTAAAGCAGAGAGGGCCAAATTGTCTGGGGCATTTAAAGGGGGTTCCAGGAGGCAGTGAGAACCAGCATCACTTTTCCCTGCTGGCACCTTTGCTGTGGCAGCAAAGCTGGACGTTTGTCTTTTTTGCTCCAGAGAGTGCCGAAAGTGAAAAAAGGTGCTTTGCGGATAGAGTCCTCAGGAAATCAGAGAGGGCCAAATTGTCTGGGGCATTTGAACGGGTTCCAGGAGGCAGTGAGGACCAGCATCACTTTCCCCGCTGGCACTTTAGCTGTGGCGGCAAAAGCTGGACGTTTGTCTTTTTTGCTCCAGACAGCGCCCAAAGTGAAAACAGGTCTTTTCAGCATAGAGTCCTCAGGAAAAGCAGAGAGGGCCAAATTGTCTGAGGCATTTGAAGGGGTTTCCAGGGAGGCAGTGAGGACCAGCATCAACTTTTCCCCGCTGGCACTTTAGCTGTGGCAGCAAAAGCTGGACGTTTGTCTTTTTTTGCTCCAGAGAGCGCCGAAAGTGAAAAAAGGTGCTTTTGAGGATAAGAGTCCTCAGGAAAGCAGAGAGGGCCAATTGTGTGGGGCATTTGAAGGGGTTCAAGAGGCAGTGAGGACCAGCATCACTTTTCCCCGCTGGCACCTTTGCTGTGGCAGCAAAAGCTGGACGTTTGTCTTTTTTGCTCCAGAGAGCGCCGAAGTGAAAAAAGGTGCTTTTGCGGATAGAGTCCTCAGGAAAGCAGAGAGGGCCAAATTGTCTGGGGCATTTGAAGGGGTTCCAGGAGGCAGTGAGGACCAGTATCACTTTTCCCCCGCTAGCACTTTTGCTGTGGCAGCAAAAGCTGGACGTTTCTCTTTTTTGCTCCAGAGAGCACCAAAAGTTGAAAAAGGTGCTTTTGAGGATAGAGTCCTCAGGAAAGCAGAGAGGGCCAAATTGTCTGGGGCATTTGAAGGGGTTCCAGGAGGCAGTGAGGACCAGCATCACTTTTCCCCCGCTGGCACTTTAGCTGTGGCAGCAAAAAGCTGGACGTTTGTCCTTTTTTGCTCCAGAGAGCGCCGAAAGTGAAAAAAGGTGCTTTTGAGGATAGAGTCCTCAGGAAAGCAGAGAGGGCCAAATTGTCTGGGGCATTTAAAGGGGTTCCAGGAGGCAGTGAGGACCAGCATCACTTTTCCCCGCTGGCACCTTTGCTGTGGCAGCGAAAGCTGGACGTTTGTCTTTTTTGCTCCAGAGAGCGCCGAAAGTGAAAAAAGGTGCTTTTGAGGATAGAGTCCTCAGGAAAGCAGAGAGGGCCAAATTGTCTGGGGCATTTAAAGGGGTTCCAGGAGGCAGTGAGGACCAGCATCACTTTTCCCTGCTGGCACCTTTGCTGTGGCAGCAAAAGCTGGACGTTTGTCGTTTTTGCTCCAGAGAGCGCCGAAAGTGAAAAAAGGTGCTTTTGCGGATAGAGTGCTCAGGAAAGCAGAGAGGGCCAAATTGTCTGGGGCATTTGAAGGGGTTCCAGGAGGCAGTGAGGACCAGCATCATTTTTCCCCGCTGGCACCTTTGCTGTGGCAGCAAAAGCTGGACGTTTGTCTTTTTTGCTCCAGAGAGCGCCGAAAGTGAAAAAAGGTGCTTTTGCGGATAGAGTGCTCAGGAAAGCAGAGAGGGCCAAATTGTCTGGGGCATTTGAAGGGGTTCCAGGAGGCAGTGAGGACCAGCACCACTTTTCCCCGCTGGCACCTTTGCTGTGGCAGCAAAAGCTGGACGTTTGTCTTTTTTGCTCCAGACAGCACCGAAAGTGAAAAAAGGTGCTTTTGAGGATAGAGTGCTCAGGAAAGCAGAGAGGGCCAAATTGTCTGGGGCATTTGAAGGGGTTCCAGGAGGCAGTGAGGACCAGCATCACTTTTCCCCGCTGGCACCTTTGCTGTGGCAGCAAAAGCTGGACCTTTGTCTTTTTTGCTCCAGAGAGCGCCGAAAGTGAAAAAAGGTGCTTTTGAGGATAGAGTCCTCAGGAAAGCAGAGAGGGCCAAATTGTCTGAGGCATTTGAAGGGGTTCCAGGAGGCAGTGAGGACCAGCACCACTTTTCCCCACTGGCACTTTAGCTGTGGCAGCAAAAGCTGGACGTTTGTCTTTTTTGCTCCAGAGAGCGCCGAAAGTGAAAAAAGGTGCTTTTGAGGATAGAGTGCTCAGGAAAGCAGAGAGGGCCAAATTGTCTGGGGCATTTAAAGGGGTTCCAGGAGACAGTGAGAACCAGCATCACTTTTCCCCGCTGGCACCTTTGCTGTGGCAGCAAAAGCTGGACGTTTGTCTTTTTTGCTCCAGACAGCGCCGAAAGTGAAAAAAGGTGCTTTTGAGGATAGAGTCCTCAGGAAAACAGAGAGGGCCAAATTGTCTGGGGCATTTGAAGGGGTTCCAGGAGGCAGTGAGAACCAGCATCACTTTCCCCCGCTGGCACCTTTGCTGTGGCAGCAAAAGCTGGACGTTTGTCTTTTTTGCTCCGGAGAGCGCCGAAAGTGAAAAAAGGTGCTTTTGCGGATAGAGTCCTCAGGAAAGCAGAGAGGGCCAAATTGTCTGGGGCATTTGAAGGGGTTCCAGGAGGCAGTGAGGACCAGCATCACTTTTCCCCGCTGGCACGTTAGCTGTAACAGCAAAAGCTGGACGTTTGTCTTTTTTGCTCCAGACAGCGCCGAAAGTGAAAACAGGTCTTTTCAGCATAGAGTCCTCAGGAAAGCAGAGAGGGCCAAATTGTCTGGGGCATTTGAAGGGGTTCCAGGAGGCAGTGAGGACCAGCACCACTTTTCCCCGCTGGCACCTTTGCTGTGGCAGCAAAACATGGACGTTTGTCTTTTTTGCTCCAGAGAGCGCCAAAAGTGAAAAAAGGTGCTTTTGAGGATAGAGTCCTCAGGAAAGCAGAGAGGGCCAAATTGTCTGGGGCATTTGAAGGGGTTCCAGGAGGCAGTGAGGACCAGCATCACTTTTCCCCGCTGGCACCTTTGCTGTGGCAGCAAAACCTGGACGTTTGTCTTTTTTGCTCCAGAGAGCGCCGAAAGTGAAAAAAGGTGCTTTTGAGGATAGAGTCCTCAGGAAAGCAGAGAGGGCCAAATTGTCTGGGGCATTTGAAGGGGTTCCAGGAGGCAGTGAGGACCAGCATCACTTTTCCCCGCTGGCACCTTTGCTGTGGCAGCAAAAGCTGGACGTTTGTCTTTTTTGCTCCAGAGAGCGCCGAAAGTGAAAAAAGGTGCTTTTGAGGATAGAGTCCTCAGGAAAGCAGAGAGGGCCAAATTGTCTGAGGCATTTGAAGGGGTTCCAGGAGGCAGTGAGGACCAGCATCACTTTTCCCCACTGGCACTTTAGCTGTGGTAGCAAAATCTGGACGTTTGTCTTTTTTGCTCCAGAGAGCGCCGAAAGTGAAAAAAGGTGCTTTTGAGGATAGAGTGCTCAGGAAAGCAGAGAGGGCCAAATTGTCTGGGGCATTTGAAGGGGTTCCAGGAGGCAGTGAGGACCAGCATCACTTTTCCCCGCTGGCACCTTTGCTGTGGCAGCAAAAGCTGGACGTTTGTCTTTTTTGCTCCAGACAGCGCCGAAAGTGAAAAAAGGTGCTTTTGAGGATAGAGTCCTCAGGAAAGCAGAGAGGGCCAAATTGTCTGAGGCATTTGAAGGGGTTCCAGGAGGCAGTGAGGACCAGCATCACTTTTCCCCACTGGCACTTTAGCTGTGGCAGCAAAATCTGGACGTTTGTCTTTTTTGCTCCAGAGAGCGCCGAAAGTGAAAAAAGGTGCTTTTGAGGATAGAGTGCTCAGGAAAGCAGAGAGGGCCAAATTGTCTGGGGCATTTAAAGGGGTTCCAGGAGGCAGTGAGAACCAGCATCACTTTTCCCCGCTGGCACCTTTGCTGTGGCAGCAAAAGCTGGACGTTTGTCTTTTTTGCTCCAGACAGCGCCGAAAGTGAAAAAAGGTGCTTTTGCGGATAGAGTCCTCAGGAAAGCAGAGAGGGCCAAATTGTCTGGGGCATTTGAAGGCGTTCCAGGAGGCAGTGAGGACCAGCATCACTTTTCCCCGCTGGCACTTTAGCTGTAACAGCAAAAGCTGGACGTTTGTCTTTTTTGCTCCAGACAGCGCCGAAAGTGAAAACAGGTCTTTTCAGCATAGAGTCCTCAGGAAAGCAGAGAGGGCCAAATTGTCTGGGGCATTTGAAGGGGTTCCAGGAGGCAGTGAGGACCAGCATCACTTTTCCCCGCTGGCACTTTAGCTGTACCAGCAAAAGCTGGACGTTTGTCTTTTTTGCTCCAGACAGCGCCGAAAGTGAAAAAAGGTGCTTTTGAGGATAGAGTGCGCAGGAAAGCAGAGAGGGCCAAATTGTGTGGGGCATTTAAAGGGGTTCCAGGAGGCAGTGAGGACCAGCATCACTTTTCCCTGCTGGCACCTTTGCTGTGGCAGCAAAAGCTGGACGTTTGTCTTTTTTGCTCCAGACAGCGCCAAAATTGAAAAAAGGTGCTTTTGAGGATAGAGTCCTCAGGAAAGCAGAGAGGGCCAAATTGTCTGGGGCATTTGAAGGGGTTCCAGGAGGCAGTGAGGACCAGCACCACTTTTCCCCGCTGGCACCTTTGCTGTGGCAGCAAAAGATGGACGTTTGTCTTTTTTGCTCCAGACAGGGCCGAAAGTGAAAAAAGGTGCTTTTGAGGATAGAGTCCTCAGGAAAGCAGAGAGGGCCAAATTGTCTGGGGCATTTGAAGGGGTTCCAGGAGGCAGTGAGGCCCAGCATCACTTTTCCCCGCTGGCACTTTAGCTGTGGCAGCAAAAGCTGGACGTTTGTCTTTTTTGCTCCAGAGAGCGCCAAAAGTGAAAAAAGGTGCTTTTGAGGATAGAGTCCTCAGGAAAGCAGAGAGGGCCAAATTGTCTGGGGCATTTGAAGGGGTTCCAGGAGGCAGTGAGGACCAGCATCACTTTTCCCCGCTGGCACTTTTGCTGTGGCAGCAAAAGCTGGACGTTTGTCTTTTTTGCTCCAGAGAGCGCCGAAAGTGAAAAAAGGTGCTTTTGCGGATAGAGTCCTCAGGAAAGCAGAGAGGGCCAAATTGTCTGAGGCATTTGAAGGGGTTCCAGGAGGCAGTGAGGACCAGCATCACTGTTCCCCGCTGGCACTTTAGCTGTTGCAGCAAAATCTGGACGTTTGTCTTTTTTGCTCCAGAGAGCGCCGAAAGTGAAAAAAGGAGCTTTTGAGGATAGAGTCCTCAGTAAAGCAGAGAGGGCCAAATTGTCTGGGGCATTTAAAGGGGTTCCAGGAGGCAGTGAGAACCAGCATCACTTTTCCCCGCTGGCACCTTTGCTGTGGCAGCAAAAGCTGGACGTTTGTCTTTTTTGCTCCAGAGAGCGCCGAAAGTGAAAAAAGGTGCTTTTGAGGATAGAGTCCTCAGGAAAGCAGAGAGGGCCAAATTGTCTGGGGCATTTGAAGGGGTTCCAGGAGGCAGTGAGGACCAGCATCACTTTTCCCCGCTGGCACTTTAGCTGTAACAGCAAAAGCTGGACGTTTGTCTTTTTTGCTCCAGACAGCGCCGAAAGTGAAAACAGGTCTTTTCAGCATAGAGTCCTCAGGAAAGCAGAGAGGGCCAAATTGTCTGAGGCATTTGAAGGGGTTCCAGGAGGCAGTGAGGACCAGCATCACTTTTCCCCGCTGGCACTTTAGCTGTGGCAGCAAAAGCTGGACGTTTGTCTTTTTTGCTCCAGAGAGCGCCGAAAGTGAAAAAAGGTGCTTTTGAGGATAGAGTCCTCAGGAAAGCAGAGAGGGCCAAATTGTCTGGGGCATTTGAAGGGGTTCCAAGAGGCAGTGAGGACCAGCATCACTTTTCCCCGCTGGCACCTTTGCTGTGGCAGCAAAAGCTGGACGTTTGTCTTTTTTTGCTCCAGAGAGCGCCGAAAGTCAAAAAAGGTGCTTTTGAGGATAGAGTCCTCAGGAAAGCAGAGAGGGCCAAATTGTCTGAGGCATTTGAAGGGGTTCCAGGAGGCAGTGAGGACCAGCATCACTTTTCCCCACTGGCACCTTTGCTGTGGCAGCAAAAGCTGGACGTTTGTCTTTTTTGCTCCAGACAGCGCCAAAAGTGAAAAAAGGTGCTTTTGAGGATAGAGTCCTCAGGAAAGCAGAGAGGGCCAAATTGTGTGGGGCATTTGAAGGGGTTCCAGGAGGCAGTGAGGCCCAGCATCACTTTTCCCCGCTGGCACTTTAGCTGTGGCAGCAAAAGCTGGACGTTTGTCTTTTTTGCTCCAGAGAGCGCCAAAAGTGAAAAAAGGTGCTTTTGAGGATAGAGTCCTCAGGAAAGCAGAGAGGGCCAAATTGTCTGGGGCATTTGAAGGGGTTCCAGGAGGCAGTGAGGACCAGCATCACTTTTCCCCGCTGGCACCTTTGCTGTGGCAGCAAAAGCTGGACGTTTGTCTTTTTTGCTCCAGAGAGCGCCGAAAGTGAAAAAAGGTGCTTTTGAGGATAGAGTCCTCAGGAAAGCAGAGAGGGCCAAATTGTCTGGGGCATTTGAAGGGGTTCCAGGAGGCAGTGAGGACCAGCATCACTTTTCCCCGCTGGCACCTTTGCTGTGGCAGCAAAAGCTGGACGTTTGTCTTTTTTGCTCCAGAGAGCGCCGAAAGTGAAAAAAGGTGCTTTTGAGGATAGAGTCCTCAGGAAAGCAGAGAGGGCCAAATTGTCTGAGGCATTTGAAGGGGTTCCAGGAGGCAGTGAGGACCAGCATCACTGTTCCCCGCTGGCACTTTAGCTGTTGCAGCAAAATCTGGACGTTTGTCTTTTTTGCTCCAGAGAGCGCCGAAAGTGAAAAAAGGAGCTTTTGAGGATAGAGTCCTCAGGAAAGCAGAGAGGGCCAAATTGTCTGGGGCATTTAAAGGGGTTCCAGGAGGCAGTGAGAACCAGCATCACTTTTCCCCGCTGGCACCTTTGCTGTGGCAGCAAAAGCTGGACGTTTGTCTTTTTTGCTCCAGAGAGCGCCAAAAGTGAAAAAAGGTGCTTTTGAGGATAGAGTCCTCAGGAAAGCAGAGAGGGCCAAATTGTCTGGGGCATTTGAAGGGGTTCCAGGAGGCAGTGAGGACCAGCATCACTTTTCCCCGCTGGCACTTTAGCTGTAACAGCAAAAGCTGGACGTTTGTCTTTTTTGCTCCAGACAGCGCCGAAAGTGAAAACAGGTCTTTTCAGCATAGAGTCCTCAGGAAAGCAGAGAGGGCCAAATTGTCTGAGGCATTTGAAGGGGTTCCAGGAGGCAGTGAGGACCAGCATCACTTTTCCCCGCTGGCACTTTAGCTGTGGCAGCAAAAGCTGGACGTTTGTCTTTTTTGCTCCAGAGAGCGCCGAAAGTGAAAAAAGGTGCTTTTGAGGATAGAGTCCTCAGGAAAGCAGAGAGGGCCAAATTGTCTGGGGCATTTGAAGGGGTTCCAAGAGGCAGTGAGGACCAGCATCACTTTTCCCCGCTGGCACCTTTGCTGTGGCAGCAAAAGCTGGACGTTTGTCTTTTTTTGCTCCAGAGAGCGCCGAAAGTCAAAAAAGGTGCTTTTGAGGATAGAGTCCTCAGGAAAGCAGAGAGGGCCAAATTGTCTGAGGCATTTGAAGGGGTTCCAGGAGGCAGTGAGGACCAGCATCACTTTTCCCCACTGGCACCTTTGCTGTGGCAGCAAAAGCTGGACGTTTGTCTTTTTTGCTCCAGAGAGCGCCAAAAGTGAAAAAAGGTGCTTTTGAGGATAGAGTCCTCAGGAAAGCAGAGAGGGCCAAATTGTGTGGGGCATTTGAAGGGGTTCCAGGAGGCAGTGAGGACCAGCATCACTTTTCCCCGCTGGCACTTTAGCTGTGGCAGCAAAAGCTGGACGTTTGTCTTTTTTGCTCCAGAGAGCGCCAAAAGTGAAAAAAGGTGCTTTTGAGGATAGAGTCCTCAGGAAAGCAGAGAGGGCCAAATTGTCTGGGGCATTTGAAGGGGTTCCAGGAGGCAGTGAGGACCAGCATCACTTTTCCCCGCTGGCACCTTTGCTGTGGCAGCAAAACCTGGACGTTTGTCTTTTTTGCTCCAGAGAGCGCCGAAAGTGAAAAAAGGTGCTTTTGAGGATAGAGTCCTCAGGAAAGCAGAGAGGGCCAAATTGTCTGGGGCATTTGAAGGGGTTCCAGGAGGCAGTGAGGACCAGCATCACTTTTCCCCGCTGGCACCTTTGCTGTGGCAGCAAAAGCTGGACGTTTGTCTTTTTTGCTCCAGAGAGCGCCGAAAGTGAAAAAAGGTGCTTTTGAGGATAGAGTGCTCAGGAAAGCAGAGAGGGCCAAATTGTCTGGGGCATTTGAAGGGGTTCCAGGAGGCAGTGAGGACCAGCATCACTTTTCCCCGCTGGCACCTTTGCTGTGGCAGCAAAAGCTGGACGTTTGTCTTTTTTGCTCCAGAGAGCGCCGAAAGTGAAAAAAGGTGCTTTTGAGGATAGAGTCCTCAGGAAAGCAGAGAGGGCCAAATTGTCTGAGGCATTTGAAGGGGTTCCAGGAGGCAGTGAGGACCAGCATCACTTTTCCCCACTGGCACTTTAGCTGTGGCAGCAAAATCTGGACGTTTGTCTTTTTTGCTCCAGAGAGCGCCGAAAGTGAAAAAAGGTGCTTTTGAGGATAGAGTGCTCAGGAAAGCAGAGAGGGCCAAATTGTCTGGGGCATTTAAAGGGGTTCCAGGAGGCAGTGAGAACCAGCATCACTTTTCCCCGCTGGCACCTTTGCTGTGGCAGCAAAAGCTGGACGTTTGTCTTTTTTGCTCCAGACAGCGCCGAAATTGAAAAAAGGTGCTTTTGAGGATAGAGTCCTCAGGAAAACAGAGAGGGCCAAATTGTCTGGGGCATTTGAAGGGGTTCCAGGAGGCAGTGAGAACCAGCATCACTTTTCCCCGCTGGCACCTTTGCTGTGGCAGCAAAAGCTGGACGTTTGTCTTTTTTGCTCCGGAGAGCGCCGAAAGTGAAAAAAGGTGCTTTTGCGGATAGAGTCCTCAGGAAAGCAGAGAGGGCCAAATTGTCTGGGGCATTTGAAGGGGTTCCAGGAGGCAGTGAGGACCAGCATCACTTTTCCCCGCTGGCACTTTAGCTGTAACAGCAAAAGCTGGACGTTTGTCTTTTTTGCTCCAGACAGCGCTGAAAGTGAAAACAGGTCTTTTCAGCATAGAGTCCTCAGGAAAGCAGAGAGGGCCAAATTGTCTGGGGCATTTGAAGGGGTTCCAGGAGGCAGTGAGGACCAGCATCACTTTTCCCCGCTGCACTTTAGCTGTAACAGCAAAAGCTGGACGTTTGTCTTTTTTGCTCCAGACAGCGCCGAAAGTGAAAAAAGGTGCTTTTGAGGATAGAGTGCGCAGGAAAGCAGAGCGGGCCAAATTGTGTGGGGCATTTAAAGGGGTTCCAGGAGGCAGTGAGGACCAGCATCACTTTTCCCTGCTGGCACCTTTGCTGTGGCAGCAAAAGCTGGACGTTTGTCTTTTTTGCTCCAGAGAGCGCCGAAAGTGAAAAAAGGTGCTTTTGAGGATAGAGTCCTCAGGAAAGCAGAGAGGGCCAAATTGTCTGGGGCATTTGAAGCGGTTCCAGGAGGCAGTGAGGACCAGCATCACTTTTCCCCGCTGGCACTTTAGCTGTGGCAGCAAAATTTGGATGTTTGTCTTTTTTACTCCAGACAGCGCCAAAATTGAAAAAAGGTGCTTTTGAGGATAGAGTCCTCAGGAAAGCAGAGAGGGCCAAATTGTCTGGGGCATTTGAAGGGGTTCCAGGAGGCAGTGAGGACCAGCACCACTTTTCCCCGCTGGCACCTTTGCTGTGGCAGCAAAAGATGGACGTTTGTCTTTTTTGCTCCAGACAGGGCCGAAAGTGAAAAAAGGTGCTTTTGAGGATAGAGTCCTCAGGAAAGCAGAGAGGGCCAAATTGTCTGGGGCATTTGAAGGGGTTCCAGGAGGCAGTGAGGCCCAGCATCACTTTTCCCCGCTGGCACTTTAGCTGTGGCAGCAAAAGCTGGACGTTTGTCTTTTTTGCTCCAGAGAGCGCCAAAAGTGAAAAAAGGTGCTTTTGAGGATAGAGTCCTCAGGAAAGCAGAGAGGGCCAAATTGTCTGGGGCATTTGAAGGGGTTCCAGGAGGCAGTGAGGACCAGCATCACTTTTCCCCGCTGGCACTTTTGCTGTGGCAGCAAAAGCTGGACGTTTGTCTTTTTTGCTCCAGAGAGCGCCGAAAGTGAAAAAAGGTGCTTTTGCGGATAGAGTCCTCAGGAAAGCAGAGAGGGCCAAATTGTCTGAGGCATTTGAAGGGGTTCCAGGAGGCAGTGAGGACCAGCATCACTGTTCCCCGCTGGCACTTTAGCTGTTGCAGCAAAATCTGGACGTTTGTCTTTTTTGCTCCAGAGAGCGCCGAAAGTGAAAAAATGTGCTTTTGAGGATAGAGTCCTCAGTAAAGCAGAGAGGGCCAAATTGTCTGGGGCATTTAAAGGGGTTCCAGGAGGCAGTGAGAACCAGCATCACTTTTCCCCGCTGGCACCTTTGCTGTGGCAGCAAAAGCTGGACGTTTGTCTTTTTTGCTCCAGAGAGCGCCGAAAGTGAAAAAAGGTGCTTTTGAGGATAGAGTCCTCAGGAAAGCAGAGAGGGCCAAATTGTCTGGGGCATTTGAAGGGGTTCCAGGAGGCAGTGAGGACCAGCATCACTTTTCCCCGCTGGCACTTTAGCTGTAACAGCAAAAGCTGGACGTTTGTCTTTTTTGCTCCAGACAGCGCCGAAAGTGAAAACAGGTCTTTTCAGCATAGAGTCCTCAGGAAAGCAGAGAGGGCCAAATTGTCTGAGGCATTTGAAGGGGTTCCAGGAGGCAGTGAGGACCAGCATCACTTTTCCCCGCTGGCACTTTAGCTGTGGCAGCAAAAGCTGGACGTTTGTCTTTTTTGCTCCAGAGAGCGCCGAAAGTGAAAAAAGGTGCTTTTGAGGATAGAGTCCTCAGGAAAGCAGAGAGGGCCAAATTGTCTGGGGCATTTGAAGGGGTTCCAGGAGGCAGTGAGGACCAGTATCACTTTTCCCCGCTAGCACTTTTGCTGTGGCAGCAAAAGCTGGACGTTTGTCTTTTTTGCTCCAGAGAGCGCCAAAAGTGAAAAAAGGTGCTTTTGAGGATAGAGTCCTCAGGAAAGCAGAGAGGGCCAAATTGTCTGGGGCATTTGAAGGGGTTCCAGGAGGCAGTGAGGACCAGCATCACTTTTCCCCGCTGGCACTTTAGCTGTGGCAGCAAAAGCTGGACGTTTGTCTTTTTTGCTCCAGAGAGCGCCGAAAGTGAAAAAAGGTGCTTTTGAGGATAGAGTCCTCAGGAAAGCAGAGAGGGCCAAATTGTCTGGGGCATTTGAAGGGGTTCCAGGAGGCAGTGAGGACCAGCATCACTTTTCCCCGCTGGCACCTTTGCTGTGGCAGCAAAAGCTGGACGTTTGTCTTTTTTGCTCCAGAGAGCGCCGAAAGTGAAAAAAGGTGCTTTTGAGGATAGAGTCCTCAGGAAAGCAGAGAGGGCCAAATTGTCTGGGGCATTTGAAGGGGTTCCAGGAGGCAGTGAGGACCAGCATCACTTTTCCCCGCTGGCACCTTTGCTGTGGCAGCAAAAGCTGGACGTTTGTCTTTTTTGCTCCAGAGAGCGCCGAAAGTGAAAAAAGGTGCTTTTGAGGATAGAGTGCTCAGGAAAGCAGAGAGGGCCAAATTGTCTGAGGCATTTGAAGGGGTTCCAGGAGGCAGTGAGGACCAGCATCACTTTTCCCCACTGGCACTTTAGCTGTGGCAGCAAAATCTGGACGTTTGTCTTTTTTGCTCCAGAGAGCGCCGAAAGTGAAAAAAGGTGCTTTTGAGGATAGAGTGCTCAGGAAAGCAGAGAGGGCCAAATTGTCTGGGGCATTTGAAGGGGTTCCAGGAGGCAGTGAGGACCAGCATCACTTTTCCCCGCTGGCACCTTTGCTGTGGCAGCAAAAGCTGGACGTTTGTCTTTTTTGCTCCAGAGAGCGCCGAAAGTGAAAAAAGGTGCTTTTGAGGATAGAGTCCTCAGGAAAGCAGAGAGGGCCAAATTGTCTGAGGCATTTGAAGGGGTTCCAGGAGGCAGTGAGGACCAGCATCACTTTTCCCCACTGGCACTTTAGCTGTGGCAGCAAAATCTGGACGTTTGTCTTTTTTGCTCCAGAGAGCGCCGAAAGTGAAAAAAGGTGCTTTTGAGGATAGAGTGCTCAGGAAAGCAGAGAGGGCCAAATTGTCTGGGGCATTTAAAGGGGTTCCAGGAGGCAGTGAGAACCAGCATCACTTTTCCCCGCTGGCACCTTTGCTGTGGCAGCAAAAGCTGGACGTTTGTCTTTTTTGCTCCAGACAGCGCCGAAAGTGAAAAAAGGTGCTTTTGAGGATAGAGTCCTCAGGAAAACAGAGAGGGCCAAATTGTCTGGGGCATTTGAAGGGGTTCCAGGAGGCAGTGAGAACCAGCATCACTTTTCCCCGCTGGCACCTTTGCTGTGGCAGCAAAAGCTGGACGTTTGTCTTTTTTGCTCCGGACAGCGCCGAAAGTGAAAAAAGGTGCTTTTGCGGATAGAGTCCTCAGGAAAGCAGAGAGGGCCAAATTGTCTGGGGCATTTGAAGGGGTTCCAGGAGGCAGTGAGGACCAGCATCACTTTTCCCCGCTGGCACTTTAGCTGTAACAGCAAAAGCTGGACGTTTGTCTTTTTTGCTCCAGACAGCGCCGAAAGTGAAAACAGGTCTTTTCAGCATAGAGTCCTCAGGAAAGCAGAGAGGGCCAAATTGTCTGGGGCATTTGAAGGGGTTCCAGGAGGCAGTGAGGCCCAGCATCACTTTTCCCCGCTGGCACTTTAGCTGTAACAGCAAAAGCTGGACGTTTGTCTTTTTTGCTCCAGACAGCGCCGAAAGTGAAAAAAGGTGCTTTTGAGGATAGAGTCCGCAGGAAAGCAGAGAGGGCCAAATTGTCTGGGGCATTTAAAGGGGTTCCAGGAGGCAGTGAGGACCAGCATCACTTTTCCCTGCTGGCACCTTTGCTGTGGCAGCAAAAGCTGGACGTTTGTCTTTTTTGCTCCAGACAGCGCCGAAAGTGAAAAAAGGTGCTTTTGAGGATAGAGTCCTCAGGAAAGCAGAGAGGGCCAAATTGTCTGGGGCATTTAAAGGGGTTCCAGGAGGCAGTGAGGCCCAGCATCACTTTTCCCCGCTGGCACTTTAGCTGTGGCAGCAAAAGCTGGACGTTTGTCTTTTTTGCTCCAGAGAGCGCCAAAAGTGAAAAAAGGTGCTTTTGAGGATAGAGTGCTCAGGAAAGCAGAGAGGGCCAAATTGTCTGGGGCATTTGAAGGGGTTCCAGGAGGCAGTGAGGACCAGCACCACTTTTCCCCGCTGGCACCTTTGCTGTGGCAGCAAAAGATGGACGTTTGTCTTTTTTGCTCCAGAGAGCGCCGAAAGTGAAAAAAGGTGCTTTTGAGGATAGAGTCCTCAGGAAAGCAGAGAGGGCCAAATTGTCTGGGGCATTTGAAGGGGTTCCAGGAGGCAGTGAGGCCCAGCATCACTTTTCCCCGCTGGCACTTTAGCTGTGGCAGCAAAAGCTGGACGTTTGTCTTTTTTGCTCCAGAGAGCGCCAAAAGTGAAAAAAGGTGCTTTTGAGGATAGAGTCCTCAGGAAAGCAGAGAGGGCCAAATTGTCTGGGGCATTTGAAGGGGTTCCAGGAGGCAGTGAGGACCAGCATCACTTTTCCCCGCTGGCACTTTTGCTGTGGCAGCAAAAGCTGGACGTTTGTCTTTTTTGCTCCAGAGAGCGCCGAAAGTGAAAAAAGGTGCTTTTGCGGATAGAGTCCTCAGGAAAGCAGAGAGGGCCAAATTGTCTGAGGCATTTGAAGGGGTTCCAGGAGGCAGTGAGGACCAGCATCACTGTTCCCCGCTGGCACTTTAGCTGTTGCAGCAAAATCTGGACGTTTGTCTTTTTTGCTCCAGAGAGCGCCGAAAGTGAAAAAAGGAGCTTTTGAGGATAGAGTCCTCAGTAAAGCAGAGAGGGCCAAATTGTCTGGGGCATTTAAAGGGGTTCCAGGAGGCAGTGAGAACCAGCATCACTTTTCCCCGCTGGCACCTTTGCTGTGGCAGCAAAAGCTGGACGTTTGTCTTTTTTGCTCCAGAGAGCGCCGAAAGTGAAAAAAGGTGCTTTTGAGGATAGAGTCCTCAGGAAAGCAGAGAGGGCCAAATTGTCTGGGGCATTTGAAGGGGTTCCAGGAGGCAGTGAGAACCAGCATCACTTTTCCCCGCTGGCACCTTTGCTGTGGCAGCAAAAGCTGGACGTTTGTCTTTTTTGCTCCGGAGAGCGCCGAAAGTGAAAAAAGGTGCTTTTGCGGATAGAGTCCTCAGGAAAGCAGAGAGGGCCAAATTGTCTGGGGCATTTGAACGGGTTCCAGGAGGCAGTGAGGACCAGCATCACTTTTCCCCGCTGGCACTTTAGCTGTAACAGCAAAAGCTGGACGTTTGTCTTTTTTGCTCCAGACAGCGCCGAAAGTGAAAACAGGTCTTTTCAGCATAGAGTCCTCAGGAAAGCAGAGAGGGCCAAATTGTCTGAGGCATTTGAAGGGGTTCCAGGAGGCAGTGAGGACCAGCATCACTTTTCCCCGCTGGCACTTTAGCTGTGGCAGCAAAACCTGGACGTTTGTCTTTTTTGCTCCAGACAGCGCCAAAAGTGAAAAAAGGTGCTTTTGAGGATAGAGTCCTCAGGAAAGCAGAGAGGGCCAAATTGTCTGGGGCATTTGAAGGGGTTCTAGGAGGCAGTGAGGACCAGCATCACTTTTCCCCGCTGGCACCTTTGCTGTGGCAGCAAAAGCTGGACGTTTGTCTTTTTTGCTCCAGAGAGCGCCGAAAGTGAAAAAAGGTGCTTTTGCGGATAGAGTCCTCAGGAAAGCAGAGAGGGCCAAATTGTCTGGGGCATTTGAAGGGGTTCCAGGAGGCAGTGAGGACCAGTATCACTTTTCCCCGCTAGCAGTTTTGCTGTGGCAGCAAAAGCTGGACGTTTGTCGTTTTTGCTCCAGAGAGCGCCGAAAGTGAAAAAAGGTGCTTTTGAGGATAGAGTCCTCAGGAAAGCAGAGAGGGCCAAATTGTCTGGGGCATTTGAAGGGGTTCCAGGAGGCAGTGAGGACCAGCATCACTTTTCCCCGCTGGCACTTTAGCTGTGGCAGCAAAATCTGGACGTTTGTCTTTTTTGCTCCAGAGAGCGCCGAAAGTGAAAAAAGGTGCTTTTGAGGATAGAGTCCTCAGGAAAGCAGAGAGGGCCAAATTGTGTGGGGCATTTGAAGGGGTTCCAGGAGGCAGTGAGGACCAGCATCACTTTTCCCCGCTGGCACCTTTGCTGTGGCAGCAAAAGCTGGACGTTTGTCTTTTTTGCTCCAGAGAGCGCCGAAAGTGAAAAAAGGTGCTTTTGAGGATAGAGTCCTCAGGAAAGCAGAGAGGGCCAAATTGTCTGGGGCATTTAAAGGGGTTCCAGGAGGCAGTGAGGACCAGCATCACTTTTCCCTGCTGGCACCTGTGCTGTGGCAGCAAAAGCTGGACGTTTGTCGTTTTTGCTCCAGAGAGCGCCGAAAGTGGAAAAAGGTGCTTTTGAGGATAGAGTGCTCAGGAAAGCAGAGAGGGCCAAATTGTCTGGGGCATTTGAAGGGGTTCCAGGAGGCAGTGAGGACCAGCATCACTTTTCCCCGCTGGCACCTTTGCTGTGGCAGCAAAACCTGGACGTTTGTCTTTTTTGCTCCAGAGAGCGCCGAAAGTGAAAAAAGGTGCTTTTGAGGATAGAGTCCTCAGGAAAGCAGAGAGGGCCAAATTGTCTGGGGCATTTGAAGGGGTTCCAGGAGGCAGTGAGGACCAGCACCACTTTTCCCCGCTGGCACCTTTGCTGTGGCAGCAAAATCTGGACGTTTGTCTTTTTTGCTCCAGACAGCACCGAAAGTGAAAAAAGGTGCTTTTGAGGATAGAGTCCTCAGGAAAGCAGAGAGGGCCAAATTGTCTGGGGCATTTGAAGGGGTTCCAGGAGGCAGTGAGGACCAGCATCACTTTTCCCCGCTGGCACCTTTGCTGTGGCAGCAAAAGCTGGACGTTTGTCTTTTTTGCTCCAGAGAGCGCCGAAAGTGAAAAAAGGTGCTTTTGAGGATAGAGTCCTCAGGAAAGCAGAGAGGGCCAAATTGTCTGAGGCATTTGAAGGGGTTCCAGGAGGCAGTGAGGACCAGCATCACTTTTCCCCACTGGCACTTTAGCTGTGGCAGCAAAATCTGGACGTTTGTCTTTTTTGCTCCAGAGAGCGCCGAAAGTGAAAAAAGGTGATTTGAGGATAGAGTGCTCAGGAAAGCAGAGAGGGCCAAATTGTCTGGGGCATTTAAAGGGGTTCCAGGAGGCAGTGAGAACCAGCATCACTTTTCCCCGCTGGCACCTTTGCTGTGGCAGCAAAAGCTGGACGTTTGTCTTTTTTGCTCCCGACAGCGCCGAAAGTGAAAAAAGGTGCTTTTGAGGATAGAGTCCTCAGGAAAACAGAGAGGGCCAAATTGTCTGGGGCATTTGAAGGGGTTCCAGGAGGCAGTGAGAACCAGCATCACTTTTCCCCGCTGGCACCTTTTCTGTGGCAGCAAAAGCTGGACGTTTGTCTTTTTTGCTCCGGAGAGCGCCGAAAGTGAAAAAAGGTGCTTTTGAGGATAGAGTGCTCAGGAAAGCAGAGAGGGCCAAATTGTCTGGGGCATTTGAAGGGGTTCCAGGAGGCAGTGAGGACCAGCATCACTTTTCCCCGCTGGCACTTTAGCTGTAACAGCAAAAGCTGGACGTTTGTCTTTTTTGCTCCAGACAGCGCCGAAAGTGAAAACAGGTCTTTTCAGCATAGAGTCCTCAGGAAAGCAGAGAGGGCCAAATTGTCTGGGGCATTTGAAGGAGTTCCAGGAGGCAGTGAGGACCAGCATCACTTTTCCCCGCTGGCACCTTTGCTGTGGCAGCAAAAGCTGGACGTTTGTCTTTTTTGCTCCAGAGAGCGCCGAAAGTGAAAAAAGGTGCTTTTGAGGATAGAGTGCTCAGGAAAGCAGAGAGGGCCAAATTGTCTGGGGCATTTGAAGGGGTTCCAGGAGGCAGTGAGGACCAGCATCACTTTTCCCCGCTGGCACTTTAGCTGTGGCAGCAAAATCTGGACGTTTGTCTTTTTTGCTCCAGAGAGCGCCGAAAGTGAAAAAAGGTGCTTTTGAGGATAGAGTCCTCAGGAAAGCAGAGAGGGCCAAATTGTGTGGGGCATTTGAAGGGGTTCCAGGAGGCAGTGAGGACCAGCATCACTTTTCCCCGCTGGCACCTTTGCTGTGGCAGCAAAAGCTGGACGTTTGTCTTTTTTGCTCCAGAGAGCGCCGAAAGTGAAAAAAGGTGCTTTTGCGGATAGAGTCCTCAGGAAAGCAGAGAGGGCCAAATTGTCTGGGGCATTTGAAGGGGTTCCAGGAGGCAGTGAGGACCAGCATCACTTTTCCCCGCTGGCACCTTTGCTGTGGCAGCAAAAGCTGGACGTTTGTCTTTTTTGCTCCAGACAGCGTCGAAAGTGAAAAAAGGTGCTTTTGAGGACAGAGTCCTCAGGAAAGCAAAGAGGGCCAAATTGTCTGGGGCATTTGAAGGGGTTCCAGGAGGCAGTGAGGACCAGCATCACTTTTCCCCGCTGGCACTTTAGCTGTAACAGCAAAAGCTGGACGTTTGCCTTTTTTGCTCCAGACAGCGCCGAAAGTGAAAAAAGGTGCTTTTGAGGATAGAGTGCTCAGGAAAGCAGAGAGGGCCAAATTGTCTGGGGCATTTGAAGGGGTTCCAGGAGGCAGTGAGAACCAGCATCACTTTTCCCCGCTGGCACCTTTGCTGTGGCAGGAAAAGCTGGACGTTTGTCTCTTTTGCTCCAGAGAGCGCCGAAAGTGAAAAAAGGTGCTTTTGCGGATAGAGTCCTCAGGAAAGCAGAGAGGGCCAAATTGTATGGGGCATTTAAAGGGGTTCCAGGAGGCAGTGAGAACCAGCATCACTCTTCCCCTCTGGCACCTTTGCTGTGGCAGCAAAAGCTGGACGTTTGTCTTTTTTGCTCCAGAGTGCGCCAAAAGTGAAAAAAGGTGCTTTTGCGGATAGAGTCCTCAGGAAAGCAGAGAGGGCCAAATTGTCTGGGGCATTTGAAGGGGTTCCAGGAGGCAGTGAGGACCAGCATCACTTTTCCCCGCTGGCACCTTTGCTGTGGCAGCAAAAGCTGGACGTTTGTCTTTTTTGCTCCGGAGAGCGCCGAAAGTGAAAAAAGGTGCTTTTGAGGATAGAGTCCTCAGGAAAGCAGAGAGGGCCAAATTGTCTGGGGCATTTGAAGGTGTTCCAGAAGGCAGTGAGGACCAGCATCACTTTTCCCCGCTGGCACCTTTGCTGTGGCAGCAAAATCTGGACGTTTGTCTTTTTTGCTCCAGAGAGCGCCGAAAGTGAAAAAAGGTGCTTTTGAGGATAGAGTCCTCAGGAAAGCAGAGAGGGCCAAATTGTCTGGGGCATTTGAAGGGGTTCCAGGAGGCAGTGAGGACCAGCATCACTTTTCCCCGCTGGCACCTTTGCTGTGGCAGCAAAAGCTGGACGTTTGTCTTTTTGGCTCCAAACAATGCCAGAAGTGAAAAAAGGTGCTTTTGAGGATAGAGTCCTCAGGAAAGCAGAGAGGGCCAAATTGTCTGGGGCATTTGAAGGGGTTCCAGGAGGCAGTGAGGACCAGCATCACTTTTCCCCGCTGGTACTTTAGCTGTAACAGCAAAAGCTGGACGTTTGTCTTTTTTGCTCCAGACAGCGCCGAAAGTGAAAAAAGGTGCTTTTGAGGATAGAGTCCTCAGGAAAGCAGAGAGGGCCAAATTGTCTGGGGCATTTGAAGGGGTTCCAGGAGGCAGTGAGGACCAGCATCACTTTTCCCCGCTGGCACCTTTGCTGTGGCAGCAAAAGCTGGACGTTTGTCTTTTTTGCTCCAGAGAGCGCCGAAAGTGAAAAAAGGTGCTTTTGAGGATACAGTCCTCAGGAAAGCAGAGAGGGCCAAATTGTCTGGGGCATTTGAAGGGGTTCCAGGAGGCAGTGAGGACCAGCATCACTTTTCCCCGCTGGCACCTTTGCTGTGGCAGCAAAAGCTGGACGTTTGTCTTTTTTGCTCCAGAGAGCGCCGAAAGTGAAAAAAGGTGCTTTTGAGGATAGAGTCCTCAGGAAAGCAGAGAGGGCCAAATTGTCTGGGGCATTTGAAGGGGTTCCAGGAGGCAGTGAGGACCAGTATCACTTTTCCCCGCTAGCACTTTTGCTGTGGCAGCAAAATCTGGACGTTTGTCTTTTTTGCTCCAGAGAGCGCCGAAAGTGAAAAAAGGTGCTTTTGAGGATAGAGTCCTCAGGAAAGCAGAGAGGGCCAAATTGTCTGGGGCATTTGAAGGGGTTCCAGAAGGCAGTGAGGACCAGCATCACTTTTCCCCGCTGGCACCTTTGCTGTGGCAGCAAAATCTGGACGTTTGTCTTTTTTGCTCCAGAGAGCGCCGAAAGTGAAAAAAGGTGCTTTTGAGGATAGAGTGCTCAGGAAAGCAGAGAGGGCCAAATTGTATGGGGCATTTAAAGGGGTTCCAGGAGGCAGTGAGAACCAGCATCACTCTTCCCCTCTGGCACCTTTGCTGTGGCAGCAAAAGCTGGACGTTTGTCTTTTTTGCTCCAGAGTGCGCCAAAAGTGAAAAAAGGTGCTTTTGCGGATAGAGTCCTCAGGAAAGCAGAGAGGGCCAAATTGTCTGGGGCATTTGAAGGGGTTCCAGGAGGCAGTGAGGACCAGCATCACTTTTCCCCGCTGGCACCTTTGCTGTGGCAGCAAAAGCTGGACGTTTGTCTTTTTGGCTCCAAACAATGCCAGAAGTGAAAAAAGGTGCTTTTGAGGATAGAGTCCTCAGGAAAGCAGAGAGGGCCAAATTGTCTGGGGCATTTGAAGGGGTTCCAGGAGGCAGTGAGGACCAGCATCACTTTTCCCCGCTGGTACTTTAGCTGTAACAGCAAAAGCTGGACGTTTGTCTTTTTTGCTCCAGACAGCGCCGAAAGTGAAAAAAGGTGCTTTTGAGGATAGAGTCCTCAGGAAAGCAGAGAGGGCCAAATTGTCTGGGGCATTTGAAGGGGTTCCAGGAGGCAGTGAGGACCAGCATCACTTTTCCCCGCTGGCACCTTTGCTGTGGCAGCAAAAGCTGGACGTTTGTCTTTTTTGCTCCAGAGAGCGCCGAAAGTGAAAAAAGGTGCTTTTGAGGATACAGTCCTCAGGAAAGCAGAGAGGGCCAAATTGTCTGGGGCATTTGAAGGGGTTCCAGGAGGCAGTGAGGACCAGCATCACTTTTCCCCGCTGGCACCTTTGCTGTGGCAGCAAAAGCTGGACGTTTGTCTTTTTTGCTCCAGAGAGCGCCGAAAGTGAAAAAAGGTGCTTTTGAGGATAGAGTCCTCAGGAAAGCAGAGAGGGCCAAATTGTCTGGGGCATTTGAAGGGGTTCCAGGAGGCAGTGAGGACCAGTATCACTTTTCCCCGCTAGCACTTTTGCTGTGGCAGCAAAATCTGGACGTTTGTCTTTTTTGCTCCAGAGAGCGCCGAAAGTGAAAAAAGGTGCTTTTGAGGATAGAGTCCTCAGGAAAGCAGAGAGGGCCAAATTGTCTGGGGCATTTGAAGGGGTTCCAGAAGGCAGTGAGGACCAGCATCACTTTTCCCCGCTGGCACCTTTGCTGTGGCAGCAAAATCTGGACGTTTGTCTTTTTTGCTCCAGAGAGCGCCGAAAGTGAAAAAAGGTGCTTTTGAGGATAGAGTGCTCAGGAAAGCAGAGAGGGCCAAATTGTCTGGGGCATTTGAAGGGGTTCCAGGAGGCAGTGAGGACCAGCATCACTTTTCCCCGCTGGCACCTTTGCTGTGGCAGCAAAAGCTGGACGTTTGTCTTTTTGGCTCCAGACAATACCAGAAGTGAAAAAAGGTGCTTTTGCGGATAGAGTCCTCAGGAAAGCAGAGAGGGCCAAATTGTCTGGGGCATTTGAAGGGGTTCCAGGAGGCAGTGAGGACCAGCATCACTTTTCCCCGCTGGCACTTTAGCTGTAACAGCAAAAGCTGGACGTTTGTCTTTTTTGCTCCAGACAGCGCCGAAAGTGAAAAAAGGTGCTTTTGAGGATAGAGTCCTCAGGAAAGCAGAGAGGGCCAAATTGTCTGGGGCATTTGAAGGGGTTCCAGGAGGCAGTGAGGACCAGCATCACTTTTCCCCGCTGGCACCTTTGCTGTGGCAGCAAAAGCTGGACGTTTGTCTTTTTTGCTCCAGAGAGCGCCGAAAGTGAAAAAAGGTGCTTTTGAGGATACAGTCCTCAGGAAAGCAGAGAGGGCCAAATTGTCTGGGGCATTTGAAGGGGTTCCAGGAGGCAGTGAGGACCAGCATCACTTTTCCCCGCTGGCACCTTTGCTGTGGCAGCAAAAGCTGGACGTTTGTCTTTTTTGCTCCAGAGAGCGCTGAAAGTGAAAAAAGGTGCTTTTGCGGATAGAGTCCTCAGGAAAGCAGAGAGGGCCAAATTGTCTGGGGCATTTGAAGGGGTTCCAGGAGGCAGTGAGGACCAGTATCACTTTTCCCCGCTAGCACTTTTGCTGTGGCAGCAAAATCTGGACGTTTGTCTTTTTTGCTCCAGAGAGCGCCAAAAGTGAAAAAAGGTGCTTTTGAGGATACAGTCCTCAGGAAAGCAGAGAGGGCCAAATTGTCTGGGGCATTTGAAGGGGTTCCAGGAGGCAGTGAGGACCAGCATCACTTTTCCCCGCTGGCACTTTAGCTGTGGCAGCAAAAGCTGGACGTTTGTCTTTTTTGCTCCAGAGAGTGCCAAAAGTGAAAAAAGGTGCTTTTGAGGATAGAGTCCTCAGGAAAGCAGAGAGGGCCAAATTGTGTGGGGCATTTGAAGGGGTTCCAGGAGGCAGTGAGGACCAGCATCACTTTTCCCCGCTGGCACCTTTGCTGTGGCAGCAAAAGCTGGACGTTTGTCTTTTTTGCTCCAGAGAGCGCCGAAAGTGAAAAAAGGTGCTTTTGAGGATAGAGTCCTCAGGAAAGCAGAGAGGGCCAAATTGTCTGGGGCATTTGAAGGGGTTCCAGGAGGCAGTGAGGACCAGCATCACTTTTCCCCGCTAGCACCTTTGCTGTGGCAGCAAAAGCTGGACGTTTGTCTTTTTTGCTCCAGAGAGCGCCAAAAGTGAAAAAAGGTGCTTTTGAGGACAGAGTCCTCAGGAAAGCAGAGAGGGCCAAATTGTCTGGGGCATTTGAAGGGGTTCCAGGAGGCAGTGAGGACCAGCATCACTTTTCCCCGCTGGCACCTTTGCTGTGGCAGCAAAAGCTGGACGTTTGTCTTTTTTGCTCCAGAGAGCGCCGAAAGTGAAAAAAGGTGCTTTTGCGGATAGAGTCCTCAGGAAAGCAGAGAGGGCCAAATTGTCTGGGGCATTTGAAGGGGTTCCAGGAGACAGTGAGGACCAGCATCACTTTTCCCCGCTGGCACCTTTGCTGTGGCAGCAAAAGCTGGACGTTTGTCTTTTTTGCTCCAGACAGCGCCGAAAGTGAAAAAAGGTGCTTTTGCGGAGAGAGTCCTCAGGAAAGCAAAGAGGGCCAAATTGTCTGGGGCATTTGAAGGGGTTCCAGGAGGCAGTGAGGACCAGCATCACTTTTCCCAGCTGACACTTTAGCTGTGGCAGCAAAATCTGGACGTTTGTCTTTTTTGGTCCAGGCAGCGCCAAAAGTGAAAAAAGGTGCTTTTGAGGATAGAGTCCTCAGGAAAGCAGAGAGGGCCAAATTGTCTGGGGCATTTGAAGGGGTTCCAGGAGGCAGTGAGGACCAGCATCACTTTTCCCCGCTGGCACCTTTGCTGTGGCAGCAAAAGCTGGACGTTTGTCTTTTTTGCTCCAGAGAGCGCCGAAAGTGAAAAAAGGTGCTTTTGCGGATAGAGTCCTCAAGAAAGCAGAGAGGGCCAAATTGTCTGGGGCATTTCAAGGGGTTCCAGGAGGCAGTGAGGACCAGCATCACTTTTCCCCGCTGGCACTTTAGCTGTGGCAGCAAAATCTGGATGTTTGTCTTTTTTACTCCAGACAGAGCCAAAAGTGAAAAAAGGTGCTTTTGCGGATAGAGTCCTCAGGAAAGCAGAGAGGGCCAAATTGTCTGGGGCATTTGAAGGGGTTCCAGGAGGCAGTGAGGACCAGCACCACTTTTCCCCGCTGGAACCTTTGCTGTGGCAGCAAAAGATGGACGTTTGTCTTTTTTGCTCCAGACAGGGCCGAAAGTGAAAAAAGGTGCCTTTGAGGATAGAGTCCTCAGGAAAGCAGAGAGGGCCAAATTGTCTGAGACATTTGAAGGGGTTCCAGGAGGCAGTGAGGACCAGCATCACTTTTCCCCGCTGGCACCTTTGCTGTGGCAGCAAAAGCTGGACGTTTGTCTTTTTTGCTCCAGACAGCGCCGAAAGTGAAAAAAGGTGCTTTTGAGGATAGAGTCCTCAGGAAAACAGAGAGGGCCAAATTGTCTGGGGCATTTGAAGGGGTTCCAGGAGGCAGTGAGAACCAGCATCACTTTTCCCCGCTGGCACCTTTGCTGTGGCAGCAAAAGCTGGACGTTTGTCTTTTTTGCTCCGGAGAGCGCCGAAAGTGAAAAAAGGTGCTTTTGTGGATAGAGTCCTCAGGAAAGCAGAGAGGGCCAAATTGTCTGGGGCATTTGAAGGGGTTCCAGGAGGCAGTGAGGACCAGCATCACTTTTCCCCGCTGGCACTTTAGCTGTAACAGCAAAAGCTGGACGTTTGTCTTTTTTGCTCCAGACAGCGCCGAAAGTGAAAACAGGTCTTTTCAGCATAGAGTCCTCAGGAAAGCAGAGAGGGCCAAATTGTCTGGGGCATTTGAAGGAGTTCCAGGAGGCAGTGAGGACCAGCATCACTTTTCCCCGCTGGCACCTTTGCTGTGGCAGCAAAAGCTGGACGTTTGTCTTTTTTGCTCCAGAGAGCGCCGAAAGTGAAAAAAGGTGCTTTTGAGGACAGAGTCCTCAGGAAAGCAGAGAGGGCCAAATTGTCTGGGGCATTTGAAGGGGTTCCAGGAGGCAGTGAGGACCAGCATCACTTTTCCCCGCTGGCACTTTAGCTGTGGCAGCAAAATCTGGACGTTTGTCTTTTTTGCTCCAGAGAGCGCCGAAAGTGAAAAAAGGTGCTTTTGAGGATAGAGTCCTCAGGAAAGCAGAGAGGGCCAAATTGTGTGGGGCATTTGAAGGGGTTCCAGGAGGCAGTGAGGACCAGCATCACTTTTCCCCGCTGGCACCTTTGCTGTGGCAGCAAAAGCTGGACGTTTGTCTTTTTTGCTCCAGAGAGCGCCGAAAGTGAAAAAAGGTGCTTTTGCGGATAGAGTCCTCAGGAAAGCAGAGAGGGCCAAATTGTCTGGGGCATTTGAAGGGGTTCCAGGAGGCAGTGAGGACCAGCATCACTTTTCCCCGCTGGCACCTTTGCTGTGGCAGCAAAAGCTGGACGTTTGTCTTTTTTGCTCCAGACAGCGTCGAAAGTGAAAAAAGGTGCTTTTGCGGATAGAGTCCTCAGGAAAGCAAAGAGGGCCAAATTGTCTGGGGCATTTGAAGGGGTTCCAGGAGGCAGTGAGGACCAGCATCACTTTTCCCCGCTGGCACTTTAGCTGTAACAGCAAAAGCTGGACGTTTGCCTTTTTTGCTCCAGACAGCGCCAAAAGTGAAAAAAGGTGCTTTTGAGGATAGAGTCCTCAGGAAAGCAGAGAGGGCCAAATTGTCTGGGGCATTTGAAGGGGTTCCAGGAGGCAGTGAGAACCAGCATCACTTTTCCCCGCTGGCACCTTTGCTGTGGCAGCAAAAGCTGGACGTTTGTCTCTTTTGCTCCAGAGAGCGCCGAAAGTGAAAAAAGGTGCTTTTGCGGATAGAGTCCTCAGGAAAGCAGAGAGGGCCAAATTGTATGGGGCATTTAAAGGGGTTCCAGGAGGCAGTGAGAACCAGCATCACTCTTCCCCTCTGGCACCTTTGCTGTGGCAGCAAAAGCTGGACGTTTGTCTTTTTTGCTCCAGAGTGCGCCAAAAGTGAAAAAAGGTGCTTTTGCGGATAGAGTCCTCAGGAAAGCAGAGAGGGCCAAATTGTGTGGGGCATTTGAAGGGGTTCCAGGAGGCAGTGAGGACCAGCATCACTTTTCCCCGCTGGCACCTTTGCTGTGGCAGCAAAAGCTGGACGTTTGTCTTTTTTGCTCCAGAGAGCGCCGAAAGTGAAAAAAGGTGCTTTTGAGGATAGAGTCCTCAGGAAAGCAGAGAGGGCCAAATTGTCTGGGGCATTTGAAGGGGTTCCAGGAGGCAGTGAGGACCAGCATCACTTTTCCCCGCTGGCACCTTTGCTGTGGCAGCAAAAGCTGGACGTTTGTCTTTTTGGCTCCAGACAATGCCAGAAGTGAAAAAAGGTGCTTTTGAGGATAGAGTCCTCAGGAAAGCAGAGAGGGCCAAATTGTCTGGGGCATTTGAAGGGGTTCCAGGAGGCAGTGAGGACCAGCATCACTTTTCCCCGCTGGCACTTTAGCTGTAACAGCAAAAGCTGGACGTTTGTCTTTTTTGCTCCAGAGAGCGCTGAAAGTGAAAAAAGGTGCTTTTGAGGATAGAGTGCTCAGGAAAGCAGAGAGGGCCAAATTGTCTGGGGCATTTGAAGGGGTTCCAGGAGGCAGTGAGGACCAGCATCACTTTTCCCCGCTGGCACCTTTGCTGTGGCAGCAAAAGCTGGACGTTTGTCTTTTTTGCTCCAGAGAGCGCCGAAAGTGAAAAAAGGTGCTTTTGAGGATACAGTCCTCAGGAAAGCAGAGAGGGCCAAATTGTCTGGGGCATTTGAAGGGGTTCCAGGAGGCAGTGAGGACCAGCATCACTTTTCCCCGCTGGCACTTTAGCTGTAACAGCAAAAGCTGGACGTTTGTCTTTTTTGCTCCAGAGAGTGCCAAAAGTGAAAAAAGGTGCTTTTGAGGATAGAGTCCTCAGGAAAGCAGAGAGGGCCAAATTGTGTGGGGCATTTGAAGGGGTTCCAGGAGGCAGTGAGGACCAGCATCACTTTTCCCCGCTGGCACCTTTGCTGTGGCAGCAAAAGCTGGACGTTTGTCTTTTTTGCTCCAGAGAGCGCCGAAAGTGAAAAAAGGTGCTTTTGAGGATAGAGTCCTCAGGAAAGCAGAGAGGGCCAAATTGTCTGGGGCATTTGAAGGGGTTCCAGGAGGCAGTGAGGACCAGCATCACTTTTCCCCGCTAGCACCTTTGCTGTGGCAGCAAAAGCTGGACGTTTGTCTTTTTTGCTCCAGAGAGCGCCAAAAGTGAAAAAAGGTGCTTTTGAGGATACAGTCCTCAGGAAAGCAGAGAGGGCCAAATTGTCTGGGGCATTTGAAGGGGTTCCAGGAGGCAGTGAGGACCAGCATCACTTTTCCCCGCTGGCACCTTTGCTGTGGCAGCAAAAGCTGGACGTTTGTCTCTTTTGCTCCAGAGAGCGCCGAAAGTGAAAAAAGGTGCTGTTGCGGATAGAGTCCTCAGGAAAGCAGAGAGGGCCAAATTGTCTGGGGCATTTAAAGGGGTTCCAGGAGACAGTGAGGACCAGCATCACTTTTCCCCGCTGGCACCTTTGCTGTGGCAGCAAAAGCTGGACGTTTGTCTTTTTTGCTCCAGACAGCACCGAAAGTGAAAAAAGGTGCTTTTGCGGAGAGAGTCCTCAGGAAAGCAAAGAGGGCCAAATTGTCTGGGGCATTTGAAGGGGTTCCAGGAGGCAGTGAGGACCAGCATCACTTTTCCCAGCTGACACTTTAGCTGTGGCAGCAAAATTTGGACGTTTGTTTTTTTGGTCCAGGCAGCGCCAAAAGTGAAAAAAGGTGCTTTTGCGGATAGAGTCCTCAGGAAAGCAGAGAGGGCCAAATTGTCTGGGGCATTTGAAGGGGTTCCAGGAGGCAGTGAGGACCAGCACCACTTTTCCCCGCTGGAACCTTTGCTGTGGCAGCAAAAGATGGACGTTTGTCTTTTTTGCTCCAGACAGGGCCGAAAGTGAAAAAAGGTGCCTTTGAGGATAGAGTCCTCAGGAAAGCAGAGAGGGCCAAATTGTCTGAGACATTTGAAGGGGTTCCAGGAGGCAGTGAGGACCAGCATCACTTTTCCCCGCTGGCACCTTTGCTGTGGCAGCAAAAGCTGGACGTTTGTCTTTTTTGCTCCAGAGAGCGCCGAAAGTGAAAAAAGGTGCTTTTGCGGATAGAGTCCTCAGGAAAGCAGAGAGGGCCAAATTGTCTGGGGCATTTGCAGGGGTTCCAGGAGACAGTGAGGACCAGTATCACTTTTCCCCGCTAGCACTTTTGCTGTGGCAGCAAAAGCTGGACGTTTGTCTTTTTTGCTCCAGAGAGCGCCGAAAGTGAAAAAAGGTGCTTTTGCGGATAGAGTCCTCAGGAAAGCAGAGAGGGCCAAATTGTCTGGGGCATTTGAAGGGGTTCCAGGAGACAGTGAGGACCAGTATCACTTTTCCCCGCTAGCACTTTTGCTGTGGCAGCAAAAGCTGGACGTTTGTCTTTTTTGCTCCAGAGAGCGCCAAAAGTGAAAAAAGGTGCTTTTGAGGATAGAGTCCTCAGGAAAGCAGAGAGGGCCAAATTGTCTGGGGCATTTGAAGGGGTTCCAGGAGGCAGTGAGGACCAGCATCACTTTTCCCCGCTGACACTTTAGCTGTGGCAGCAAAAGCTGGACGTTTGTCTTTTTTGCTCCAGACAGCGCCAAAAGTGAAAAAAGGTGCTTTTGAGGATAGAGTCCTCAGGAAAGCAGAGAGGGCCAAATTGTCTGGGGCATTTGAAGGGGTTCCAGGAGGCAGTGAGGACCAGCATCACTTTTCCCCGCTGGCACTTTAGCTGTAACAGCAAAAGCTGGACGTTTGTCTTTTTTGCTCCAGACAGCGCCGAAAGTGAAAAAAGGTGCTTTTGAGGATAGAGTGCGCAGGAAAGCAGAGAGGGCCAAATTGTGTGGGGCATATGAAGGGGTTCCAGGAGGCAGTGAGAACCAGCATCACTTTTCCCCGCTGGCACTTTAGCTGTGGCAGCAAAAGCTGGACGTTTGTCTTTTTTGCTCCAGAGAGCGCCGAAAGTGAAAAAAGGTGCTTTTGAGGATAGAGTCCTCAGGAAAGCAGAGAGGGCCAAATTGTCTGGGGCATTTGAAGGGGTTCCAGGAGGCAGTGAGGACCAGCATCACTTTTCCCCGCTGGCACTTTAGCTGTGGCAGCAAAATCTGGATGTTTGTCTTTTTTACTCCAGACAGCGCCAAAAGTGAAAAAAGGTGCTTTTGAGGATAGAGTCCTCAGGAAAGCAGAGAGGGCCAAATTGTCTGGGGCATTTGAAGGGGTTCCAGGAGGCAGTGAGGACCAGCATCACTTTTCCCCGCTGGCACCTTTGCTGTGGCAGCAAAAGCTGGACGTTTGTCTTTTTTGCTCCAGAGAGCGCCGAAAGTGAAAAAAGGTGCTTTTGCGGATAGAGTCCTCAGGAAAGCAGAGAGGGCCAAATTGTCTGGGGCATTTGAAGGGGTTCCAGGAGGCAGTGAGGACCAGCACCACTTTTCCCCGCTGGAACCTTTGCTGTGGCAGCAAAAGATGGACGTTTGTCTTTTTTGCTCCAGACAGGGCCGAAAGTGAAAAAAGGTGCCTTTGAGGATAGAGTCCTCAGGAAAGCAGAGAGGGCCAAATTGTCTGGGGCATTTGAAGGGGTTCCAGGAGGCAGTGAGGACCAGCATCACTTTTCCCCACTGGCACCTTTGCTGTGGCAGCAAAAGCTGGACGTTTGTCTTTTTTGCTCCAGAGAGCGCCGAAAGTGAAAAAAGGTGCTTTTGCGGATAGAGTCCTCAGGAAAGCAGAGAGGGCCAAATTGTCTGGGGCATTTGCAGGGGTTCCAGGAGACAGTGAGGACCAGTATCACTTTTCCCCGCTAGCACTTTTGCTGTGGCAGCAAAAGCTGGACGTTTGTCTTTTTTGCTCCAGAGAGCGCCGAAAGTGAAAAAAGGTGCTTTTGCGGATAGAGTCCTCAGGAAAGCAGAGAGGGCCAAATTGTCTGGGGCATTTGCAGGGGTTCCAGGAGACAGTGAGGACCAGTATCACTTTTCCCCGCTAGCACTTTTGCTGTGGCAGCAAAAGCTGGACGTTTGTCTTTTTTGCTCCAGAGAGCGCCGAAAGTGAAAAAAGGTGCTTTTGAGGATAGAGTCCTCAGGAAAGCAGAGAGGGCCAAATTGTCTGGGGCATTTGAAGGGGTTCCAGGAGGCAGTGAGGACCAGCATCACTTTTCCACGCTGGCACTTTAGCTGTGGCAGCAAAAGCTGGACGTTTGTCTTTTTTGCTCCAGAGAGCGCCAAAAGTGAAAAAAGGTGCTTTTGAGGATAGAGTCCTCAGGAAAGCAGAGAGGGCCAAATTGTCTGGGGCATTTGAAGGGGTTCCAGGAGGCAGTGAGGACCAGCATCACTTTTCCCCACTGGCACTTTAGCTGTAACAGCAAAAGCTGGACGTTTGTCTTTTTTGCTCCAGACAGCGCCGAAAGTGAAAAAAGGTGCTTTTGAGGATAGAGTGCGCAGGAAAGCAGAGAGGGCCAAATTGTGTGGGGCATTTGAAGGGGTTCCAGGAGGCAGTGAGGACCAGCACCACTTTTCCCCGCTGGCACCTTTGCTGTGGCAGCAAAAGATGGACGTTTGTCTTTTTTGCTCCAGACAGCGCCGAAAGTGAAAAAAGGTGCTTTTGAGGATAGAGTCCTCAGGAAAGCAGAGAGGGCCAAATTGTCTGGGGCATTTGAAGGGGTTCCAGGAGGCAGTGAGGCCCAGCATCACTTTTCCCCGCTGGCACTTTAGCTGTGGCAGCAAAAGCTGGACGTTTGTCTTTTTTGCTCCAGACAGCGCCAAAAGTGAAAAAAGGTGCTTTTGAGGATAGAGTCCTCAGGAAAGCAGAGAGGGCCAAATTGTCTGGGGCATTTGAAGGGGTTCCAGGAGGCAGTGAGGACCAGCATCACTTTTCCCCGCTGGCACCTTTGCTGTGGCAGCAAAAGCTGGACGTTTGTCTTTTTTGCTCCAGAGAGCGCCGAAAGTGAAAAAAGGTGCTTTTGCGGATAGAGTCCTCAGGAAAGCAGAGAGGGCCAAATTGTCTGGGGCATTTGAAGGGGTTCCAGGAGGCAGTGAGGACCAGCATCACTTTTCCCCGCTGGCACCTTTGCTGTGGCAGCAAAATCTGGACGTTTGTCTTTTTTGCTCCAGAGAGCGCCAAAAGTGAAAAAAGGTGCTTTTGCGGATAGAGTCCTCAGGAAAGCAGAGAGGGCCAAATTGTCTGGGGCATTTGAAGGGGTTCCAGGAGGCAGTGAGAACCAGCATCACTTTTCCCCGCTGGCACCTTTGCTGTGGCAGCAAAAGCTGGACGTTTGTCTTTTTTGATCCAGACAGCGCCGAAAGTGAAAAAAGGTGCTTTTGAGGATAGAGTCCTCAGGAAAGCAGAGAGGGCCAAATTGTCTGCGGCATTTGAACGGGTTCCAGGAGGCAGTTAGAACCAGCATCACTTTTCCCCGCTGGCACCTTTGCTGTGGCAGCAAAAGCTGGACGTTTGTCTTTTTTGCTCCAGACAGCGCCGAAAGTGAAAACAGGTGCTTTTGAGGATAGAGTCCTCAGGAAAGCAGAGAGGGCCAAATTGTCTGGGGCATTTGAAGGGGTTCCAGGAGGCAGTGAGAACCAGCATCACTTTTCCCCGCTGGCACCTTTGCTGTGGCAGCAAAAGCTGGACGTTTGTCTTTTTTGCTCCGGAGAGCGCCGAAAGTGAAAAAATGTGCTTTTGCGGATAGAGTCCTCAGGAAAGCAGAGAGGGCCAAATTGTCTGGGGCATTTGAAGGGGTTCCAGGAGGCAGTGAGGACCAGCATCACTTTTCCCCGCTGGCACTTTAGCTGTAACAGCAAAAGCTGGACGTTTGTCTTTTTTGCTCCAGACAGCGCCGAAAGTGAAAACAGGTCTTTTCAGCATAGAGTCCTCAGGAAAGCAGAGAGGGCCAAATTGTCTGGGGCATTTGAAGGAGTTCCAGGAGGCAGTGAGGACCAGCATCACTTTTCTCCGCTGGCACCTTTGCTGTGGCAGCAAAAGCTGGACGTTTGTCTTTTTTGCTCCAGACAGCGCCGAAAGTGAAAAAAGGTGCTTTTGAGGATAGAGTCCTCAGGAAAGCAGAGAGGGCCAAATTGTCTGGGGCATTTGAAGGGGTTCCAGGAGGCAGTGAGGACCAGCATCACTTTTCCCCGCTGGCACCTTTGCTGTGGCAGCAAAAGCTGGACGTTTGTTTTTTTGCTCCAGAGAGCGCCGAAAGTGAAAAAAGGTGCTTTTGCGGATAGAGTCCTCAGGAAAGCAGAGAGGGCCAAATTGTCTGGGGCATTTGAAGGGGTTCCAGGAGGCAGTGAGGACCAGCACCACTTTTCCCCGCTGGAACCTTTGCTGTGGCAGCAAAAGATGGACGTTTGTCTTTTTTGCTCCAGACAGGGCCGAAAGTGAAAAAAGGTGCCTTTGAGGATAGAGTCCTCAGGAAAGCAGAGAGGGCCAAATTGTCTGAGGCATTTGAAGGGGTTCCAGGAGGCAGTGAGGACCAGCATCACTTTTCCCCGCTGGCACTTTAGCTGTGGCAGCAAAAGCTGGACGTTTGTCTTTTTTGCTCCAGAGAGCGCCAAAAGTGAAAAAAGGTGCTTTTGCGGATGGAGTCCTCAGGAAAGCAGAGAGGGCCAAATTGTCTGGGGCATTTGAAGGGGTTCCAAGAGGCAGTGAGGACCAGCATCACTTTTCCCCGTTGGCACCTTTGCTGTGGCAGCAAAAGCTGGACGTTTGTCTTTTTTGCTCCAGAGAGCGCCGAAAGTGAAAAAAGGTGCTTTTGCAGATAGAGTACTCAGGAAAGCAGAGAGGGCCAAATTGTCTGGGGCATTTGAAGGGGTTCCAGGAGGCAGTGAGGACCAGTATCACTTTTCCCCGCTAGCACTTTTGCTGTGGCAGCAAAAGCTGGACGTTTGTCTTTTTTGATCCAGAGAGCGCCAAAAGTGAAAAAAGGTGCTTTTGAGGATAGAGTCCTCAGGAAAGCAGAGAGGGCCAAATTGTCTGGGGCATTTGAAGGGGTTCCAGGAGGCAGTGAGGACCAGCATCACTTTTCCCCGCTGGCACTTTAGCTGTGGCAGCAAAAGCTGGACGTTTGTCTTTTTTGCTCCAGACAGCGCCGAAAGTGAAAACAGGTCTTTTCAGCATAGAGTCCTCAGGAAAGCAGAGAGGGCCAAATTGTCTGGGGCATTTGAAGGAGTTCCAGGAGGCAGTGAGGACCAGCATCACTTTTCCCCGCTGGCACCTTTGCTGTGGCAGCAAAAGCTGGACGTTTGTCTTTTTTGCTCCAGAGAGCGCCGAAAGTGAAAAAAGGTGCTTTTGAGGATAGAGTCCTCAGGAAAGCAGAGAGGGCCAAATTGTCTGGGGCATTTGAAGGGGTTCCAGGAGGCAGTGAGGACCAGCATCACTTTTCCCCGCTGGCACTTTAGCTGTGGCAGCAAAATCTGGACGTTTGTCTTTTTTGCTCCAGAGAGCGCCGAAAGTGAAAAAAGGTGCTTTTGAGGATAGAGTCCTCAGGAAAGCAGAGAGGGCCAAATTGTCTGGGGCATTTGAAGGGGTTCCAGGAGGCAGTGAGGACCAGCATCACTTTTCCCCGCTGGCACCTTTGCTGTGGCAGCAAAAGCTGGACGTTTGTCTTTTTTGCTCCAGAGAGCGCCAAAAGTGAAAAAAGGTGCTTTTGCGGATAGAGTCCTCAGGAAAGCAGAGAGGGCCAAATTGTCTGGGGCATTTGAAGGGGTTCCAGGAGGCAGTGAGGACCAGCATCACTTTTCCCCGCTGGCACTTTTGCTGTGGCAGCAAAAGCTGGACGTTTGTCTTTTTTGCTCCAGAGAGCGCCGAAAGTGAAAAAAGGTGCTTTTGAGGATAGAGTCCTCAGGAAAGCAGAGAGGGCCAAATTGTCTGAGGCATTTGAAGGGGTTCCAGGAGGCAGTGAGGACCAGCATCACTTTTCCCCGCTGGCACTTTAGCTGTGGCAGCAAAATCTGGACGTTTGTCTTTTTTGCTCCAGAGAGAGCCGAAAGTGAAAAAAGGAGCTTTTGAGGATAGAGTGCTCAGGAAAGCAGAGAGGGCCAAATTGTCTGGGGCATTTGAAGGGGTTCCAGGAGGCAGTGAGAACCAGCATCACTTTTCCCCGCTGGCACCTTTGCTGTGGCAGCAAAAGCTGGACGTTTGTCTTTTTTGCTCCAGAGAGCGCCGAAAGTGAAAAAATGTGCTTTTGAGGATAGAGTCCTCAGGAAAGCAGAGAGGGCCAAATTGTCTGGGGCATTTAAAGGGGTTCCAGGAGGCAGTGAGAACCAGCATCACTTTTCCCCGCTGGCACCTTTGCTGTGGCAGCAAAAGCTGGACGTTTGTCTTTTTTGCTCCGGAGAGCGCCGAAAGTGAAATAAGGTGCTTTTGCGGATAGAGTCCTCAGGAAAGCAGAGAGGGCCAAATTGTCTGGGGCATTTGAACGGGTTCCAGGAGGCAGTGAGGACCAGCATCACTTTTCCCCGCTGGCACTTTAGCTGTGGCAGCAAAAGCTGGACGTTTGTCTTTTTTGCTCCAAACAGCGCCGAAAGTGAAAAAAGGTGCTTTTCAGCATAGAGTCCTCAGGAAAGCAGAGAGGGCCAAATTGTCTGGGGCATTTGAAGGGGTTCCAGGAGGCAGTGAGGACCAGCATCACTTTTCCACGCTACCACTTTAGCTGTAACAGCAAAAGCTGGACGTTTGTCTTTTTTGCTCCAGACAGCGCCGAAAGTGAAAAAAGGTGCTTTTGAGGATAGAGTCCTCAGGAAAGCAGAGAGGGCCAAATTGTCTGGGGCATTTGAAGGGGTTCCAGGAGGCAGTGAGGACCAGCATCACTTTTCCCCGCTGGCACTTTAGCTGTGGCAGTAAAATCTGGACGTTTGTCTTTTTTGCTCCATACAGCGTCGAAAGTGAAAAAAGGTGCTTTTGAGGATAGAGTCCTCAGGAAAGCAGAGAGGGCCAAATTGTATGGGGCATTTAAAGGGGTTCCAGGAGGCAGTGAGAACCAGCATCACTTTTCCCCGCTGGCACCTTTGCTGTGGCAGCAAAAGCTGGACGTTTGTCTTCTTTGCTCCAGACAGCGCCGAAAGTGAAAAAAGGTGCTTTTGAGGATAGAGTCCTCAGGAAAGCAGAGAGGGCCAAATTGTCTGGGGCATTTGAAGGGGTTCCAGGAGGCAGTGAGGACCAGCATCACTTTTCCCCGCTGGCACCTTTGCTGTGGCAGCAAAAGCTGGACGTTTGTCTTTTTTGCTCCAGACAGCGCCGAAAGTGAAAAAAGGTGCTTTTGAGCATAGAGTCCTCAGGAAAGCAGAGAGGGCCAAATTGTCTGGGGCATTGGAAGGGGTTCCAGGAGGCAGTGAGAACCAGCATCACTTTTCCCCGCTGGCACTTTAGCTGTGGCAGCAAAATCTGGACGTTTGTCTTTTTTGCTCCAGAGAGCGCCGAAAGTGAAAAAAGGTGCTTTTGAGGATAGAGTCCTCAGGAAAGCAGAGAGGGCCAAATTGTCTGGGGCATTTGAAGGGGTTCCAGGAGGCAGTGAGGACCAGCATCACTTTTCCCCGCTGGCACCTTTGCTGTGGCAGCAAAAGCTGGACGTTTGTCTTTTTTGCTCCAGAGAGCGCCGAAAGTGAAAAAAGGTGCTTTTGCGGATAGAGTCCTCAGGAAAGCAGAGAGGGCCAAATTGTCTGGGGCATTTAAAGGGGTTCAAGGAGGCAGTTAGAACCAGCATCACTTTTCCCCGCTGGCACCTTTGCTGTGGCAGCAAAAGCTGGACGTTTGTCTTTTTTGCTCCAGAGAGCGCCGAAAGTGAAAAAAGGTGCTTTTGAGGATAGAGTCCTCAGGAAAGCAGAGAGGGCCAAATTGTCTGCGGCATTTGAAGGGGTTCCAGGAGGCAGTGAGGACCAGCATCACTTTTCCCCGCTAGCACCTTTGCTGTGGCAGCAAAAGCTGGACGTTTGTCTTTTTTGCTCCAGAGAGCGCCAAAAGTGAAAAAAGGTGCTTTTGAGGATAGAGTCCTCAGGAAAGCAGAGAGGGCCAAATTGTCTGGGACATTTGAACGGGTTCCAGGAGGCAGTGAGGACCAGCATCACTTTTCCCCGCTGGCACTTTAGCTGTAACAGCAAAATCTGGACGTTTGTCTTTTTTGCTCCAGACAGCGCCGAAAGTGAAAAAAGGTGCTTTTGAGCATAGAGTCCTCAGGAAAGCAGAGAGGGCCAAATTGTCTGGGGCATTTGAAGGGGTTCCAGGAGGCAGTGAGAACCAGCATCACTTTTCCCCGCTGGCACTTTAGCTGTGGCAGCAAAATCTGGACGTTTGTCTTTTTTGCTCCAGACAGCGCCGAAAGTGAAAAAAGGTGCTTTTGAGGATAGAGTCCTCAGGAAAGCAGAGAGGGCCAAATTGTCTGGGGCATTTAAAGGGGTTCCAGGAGGCAGTGAGGACCAGCATCACTTTTCCCCGCTGGCACCTTTGCTGTGGCAGCAATAGCTGGACGTTTGTCTTTTTTGCTCCAGAGAGCGCCGAAAGTGAAAAAAGGTGCTTTTGCGGATAGAGTCCTCAGGAAAGCAGAGAGGGCCAAATTGTCTGGGGCATTTAAAGGGGTTCAAGGAGGCAGTTAGAACCAGCATCACTTTTCCCCGCTGGCACCTTTGCTGTGGCAGCAAAAGCTGGACGTTTGTCTTTTTTGCTCCAGAGAGCGCCGAAAGTGAAAAAAGGTGCTTTTGCGGATAGAGTCCTCAGGAAAGCAGAGAGGGCCAAATTGTCTGGGGCATTTGAAGGGGTTCCAGGAGGCAGTGAGGACCAGCACCACTTTTCCCCGCTGGAACCTTTGCTGTGGCAGCAAAAGATGGACGTTTGTCTTTTTTGCTCCAGACAGGGCCGAAAGTGAAAAAAGGTGCCTTTGAGGATAGAGTCCTCAGGAAAGCAGAGAGGGCCAAATTGTCTGAGACATTTGAAGGGGTTCCAGGAGGCAGTGAGGACCAGCATCACTTTTCCCCGCTGGCACCTTTGCTGTGGCAGCAAAAGCTGGACGTTTGTCTTTTTTGCTCCAGAGAGCGCCGAAAGTGAAAAAAGGTGCTTTTGCGGATAGAGTCCTCAGGAAAGCAGAGAGGGCCAAATTGTCTGGGGCATTTGCAGGGGTTCCAGGAGACAGTGAGGACCAGTATCACTTTTCCCCGCTAGCACTTTTGCTGTGGCAGCAAAAGCTGGACGTTTGTCTTTTTTGCTCCAGAGAGCGCCGAAAGTGAAAAAAGGTGCTTTTGCGGATAGAGTCCTCAGGAAAGCAGAGAGGGCCAAATTGTCTGGGGCATTTGCAGGGGTTCCAGGAGACAGTGAGGACCAGTATCACTTTTCCCCGCTAGCACTTTTGCTGTGGCAGCAAAAGCTGGACGTTTGTCTTTTTTGCTCCAGAGAGCGCCGAAAGTGAAAAAAGGTGCTTTTGAGGATAGAGTCCTCAGGAAAGCAGAGAGGGCCAAATTGTCTGGGGCATTTGAAGGGGTTCCAGGAGGCAGTGAGGACCAGCATCACTTTTCCACGCTGGCACTTTAGCTGTGGCAGCAAAAGCTGGACGTTTGTCTTTTTTGCTCCAGAGAGCGCCAAAAGTGAAAAAAGGTGCTTTTGAGGATAGAGTCCTCAGGAAAGCAGAGAGGGCCAAATTGTCTGGGGCATTTGAAGGGGTTCCAGGAGGCAGTGAGGACCAGCATCACTTTTCCCCGCTGGCACTTTAGCTGTAACAGCAAAAGCTGGACGTTTGTCTTTTTTGCTCCAGACAGCGCCGAAAGTGAAAAAAGGTGCTTTTGAGGATAGAGTGCGCAGGAAAGCAGAGAGGGCCAAATTGTGTGGGGCATTTGAAGGGGTTCCAGGAGGCAGTGAGAACCAGCACCACTTTTCCCCGCTGGCACCTTTGCTGTGGCAGCAAAAGATGGACGTTTGTCTTTTTTGCTCCAGACAGGGCTGAAAGTGAAAAAAGGTGCTTTTGAGGATAGAGTCCTCAGGAAAGCAGAGAGGGCCAAATTGTCTGGGGCATTTGAAGGGGTTCCAGGAGGCAGTGAGGCCCAGCATCACTTTTCCCCGCTGGCACTGTAGCTGTGGCAGCAAAAGCTGGACGTTTGTCTTTTTTGCTCCAGAGAGCGCCAAAAGTGAAAAAAGGTGCTTTTGAGGATAGAGTCCTCAGGAAAGCAGAGAGGGCCAAATTGTCTGGGGCATTTGAAGGGGTTCCAGGAGGCAGTGAGGACCAGCATCACTTTTCCCCGCTGGCACCTTTGCTGTGGCAGCAAAAGCTGGACGTTTGTCTTTTTTGCTCCAGAGAGCGCCGAAAGTGAAAAAAGGTGCTTTTGCGGATAGAGTCCTCAGGAAAGCAGAGAGGGCCAAATTGTCTGGGGCATTTGAAGGGGTTCCAGGAGGCAGTGAGGACCAGCATCACTTTTCCCCGCTGGCACCTTTGCTGTGGCAGCAAAATCTGGACGTTTGTCTTTTTTGCTCCAGAGAGCGCCAAAAGTGAAAAAAGGTGCTTTTGCGGATAGAGTCCTCAGGAAAGCAGAGAGGGCCAAATTGTCTGGGGCATTTGAAGGGGTTCCAGGAGGCAGTGAGAACCAGCATCACTTTTCCCCGCTGGCACCTTTGCTGTGGCAGCAAAAGCTGGACGTTTGTCTTTTTTGCTCCAGACAGCGCCGAAAGTGAAAAAAGGTGCTTTTGAGGATAGAGTCCTCAGGAAAGCAGAGAGGGCCAAATTGTCTGGGGCATTTGAACGGGTTCCAGGAGGCAGTGAGAACCAGCATCACTTTTCCCTGCTGGCACCTTTGCTGTGGCAGCAAAAGCTGGACGTTTGTCTTTTTTGCTCCAGAGAGCGCCGAAAGTGAAAACAGGTGCTTTTGAGGATAGAGTCCTCAGGAAAGCAGAGAGGGCCAAATTGTCTGGGGCATTTGAAGGGGTTCCAGGAGGCAGTGAGGACCAGCATCACTTTTCCCCGCTGGCACCTTTGCTGTGGCAGCAAAAGCTGGACGTTTGTCTTTTTTGCTCCGGAGAGCGCCGAAAGTGAAAAAAGGTGCTTTTGCGGATAGAGTCCTCAGGAAAGCAGAGAGGGCCAAATTGTCTGGGGCATTTGAAGGGGTTCCAGGAGGCAGTGAGGACCAGCATCACTTTTCCCCGCTGGCACTTTAGCTGTAACAGCAAAAGCTGGACGTTTGTCTTTTTTGCTCCAGACAGCGCCGAAAGTGAAAACAGGTCTTTTCAGCATAGAGTCCTCAGGAAAGCAGAGAGGGCCAAATTGTCTGGGGCATTTGAAGGAGTTCCAGGAGGCAGTGAGGACCAGCATCACTTTTCTCCGCTGGCACCTTTGCTGTGGCAGCAAAAGCTGGACGTTTGTCTTTTTTGCTCCAGAGAGCGCCGAAATTGAAAAAAGGTGCTTTTGAGGATAGAGTCCTCAGGAAAGCAGAGAGGGCCAAATTGTCTGGGGCATTTGAAGGGGTTCCAGGAGGCAGTGAGGACCAGCATCACTTTTCCCCGCTGGCACTTTAGCTGTGGCAGCAAAATCTGGACGTTTGTCTTTTTTGCTCCAGAGAGCGCCGAAAGTGAAAAAAGGTGCTTTTGAGGATAGAGTCCTCAGGAAAGCAGAGAGGGCCAAATTGTCTGGGGCATTTGAAGGGGTTCCAGGAGGCAGTGAGGACCAGCATCACTTTTCCCCGCTGGCACCTTTGCTGTGGCAGCAAAAGCTGGACGTTTGTCTTTTTTGCTCCAGAGAGCGCCGAAAGTGAAAAAAGGTGCTTTTGCGGATAGAGTCCTCAGGAAAGCAGAGAGGGCCAAATTGTCTGGGGCATTTGAAGGGGTTCCAGGAGGCAGTGAGGACCAGCACCACTTTTCCCCGCTGGAACCTTTGCTGTGGCAGCAAAAGATGGACGTTTGTCTTTTTTGCTCCAGAGTGCGCCGAAAGTGAAAAAAGGTGCCTTTGAGGATAGAGTCCTCAGGAAAGCAGAGAGGGCCAAATTGTCTGAGGCATTTGAAGGGGTTCCAGGAGGCAGTGAGGACCAGCATCACTTTTCCCCGCTGGCACTTTAGCTGTGGCAGCAAAAGCTGGACGTTTGTCTTTTTTGCTCCAGAGAGCGCCAAAAGTGAAAAAAGGTGCTTTTGAGGATAGAGTCCTCAGGAAAGCAGAGAGGGCCAAATTGTCTGGGGCATTTGAAGGGGTTCCAAGAGGCAGTGAGGACCAGCATCACTTTTCCCCGTTGGCACCTTTGCTGTGGCAGCAAAAGCTGGACGTTTGTCTTTTTTGCTCCAGACAGCGCCGAAAGTGAAAAAAGGTGCTTTTGCAGATAGAGTACTCAGGAAAGCAGAGAGGGCCAAATTGTCTGGGGCATTTGAAGGGGTTCCAGGAGGCAGTGAGGACCAGTATCACTTTTCCCCGCTAGCACTTTTGCTGTGGCAGCAAAAGCTGGACGTTTGTCTTTTTTGCTCCAGACAGAGCCGAAAGTGAAAAAAGGTGCTTTTGAGGATAGAGTCCTCAGGAAAGCAGAGAGGGCCAAATTGTCTGGGGCATTTGAAGGGGTTCCAGGAGGCAGTGAGGCCCAGCATCACTTTTCCCCGCTGGCACTATAGCTGTGGCAGCAAAAGCTGGACGTTTGTCTTTTTTGCTCCAGAGAGCGCCAAAAGTGAAAAAAGGTGCTTTTGAGGATAGAGTCCTCAGGAAAGCAGAGAGGGCCAAATTGTCTGGGGCATTTGAAGGGGTTCCAGGAGGCAGTGAGGACCAGCATCACTTTTCCCCGCTGGCACCTTTGCTGTGGCAGCAAAAGCTGGACGTTTGTCTTTTTTGCTCCAGAGAGCGCCGAAAGTGAAAAAAGGTGCTTTTGCGGATAGAGTCCTCAGGAAAGCAGAGAGGGCCAAATTGTCTGGGGCATTTGCAGGGGTTCCAGGAGACAGTGAGGACCAGTATCACTTTTCCCCGCTAGCACTTTTGCTGTGGCAGCAAAAGCTGGACGTTTGTCTTTTTTGCTCCAGAGAGCGCCGAAAGTGAAAAAAGGTGCTTTTGAGGATAGAGTCCTCAGGAAAGCAGAGAGGGCCAAATTGTCTGGGGCATTTGAAGGGGTTCCAGGAGGCAGTGAGGACCAGCATCACTTTTCCACGCTGGCACTTTAGCTGTGGCAGCAAAAGCTGGACGTTTGTCTTTTTTGCTCCAGAGAGCGCCAAAAGTGAAAAAAGGTGCTTTTGAGGATAGAGTCCTCAGGAAAGCAGAGAGGGCCAAATTGTCTGGGGCATTTGAAGGGGTTCCAGGAGGCAGTGAGGACCAGCATCACTTTTCCCCGCTGGCACTTTAGCTGTAACAGCAAAAGCTGGACGTTTGTCTTTTTTGCTCCAGATAGCGCCGAAAGTGAAAAAAGGTGCTTTTGAGGATAGAGTGCGCAGGAAAGCAGAGAGGGCCAAATTGTGTGGGGCATTTGAAGGGGTTCCAGGAGGCAGTGAGAACCAGCACCACTTTTCCCCGCTGGCACCTTTGCTGTGGCAGCAAAAGATGGACGTTTGTCTTTTTTGCTCCAGACAGGGCTGAAAGTGAAAAAAGGTGCTTTTGAGGATAGAGTCCTCAGGAAAGCAGAGAGGGCCAAATTGTCTGGGGCATTTGAAGGGGTTCCAGGAGGCAGTGAGGCCCAGCATCACTTTTCCCCGCTGGCACTGTAGCTGTGGCAGCAAAAGCTGGACGTTTGTCTTTTTTGCTCCAGAGAGCGCCAAAAGTGAAAAAAGGTGCTTTTGAGGATAGAGTCCTCAGGAAAGCAGAGAGGGCCAAATTGTCTGGGGCATTTGAAGGGGTTCCAGGAGGCAGTGAGGACCAGCATCACTTTTCCCCGCTGGCACCTTTGCTGTGGCAGCAAAAGCTGGACGTTTGTCTTTTTTGCTCCAGAGAGCGCCGAAAGTGAAAAAAGGTGCTTTTGCGGATAGAGTCCTCAGGAAAGCAGAGAGGGCCAAATTGTCTGGGGCATTTGAAGGGGTTCCAGGAGGCAGTGAGGACCAGCATCACTTTTCCCCGCTGGCACCTTTGCTGTGGCAGCAAAATCTGGACGTTTGTCTTTTTTGCTCCAGAGAGCGCCAAAAGTGAAAAAAGGTGCTTTTGCGGATAGAGTCCTCAGGAAAGCAGAGAGGGCCAAATTGTCTGGGGCATTTGAAGGGGTTCCAGGAGGCAGTGAGAACCAGCATCACTTTTCCCCGCTGGCACCTTTGCTGTGGCAGCAAAAGCTGGACGTTTGTCTTTTTTGCTCCAGACAGCGCCGAAAGTGAAAAAAGGTGCTTTTGAGGATAGAGTCCTCAGGAAAGCAGAGAGGGCCAAATTGTCTGGGGCATTTGAACGGGTTCCAGGAGGCAGTGAGAACCAGCATCACTTTTCCCCGCTGGCACCTTTGCTGTGGCAGCAAAAGCTGGACGTTTGTCTTTTTTGCTCCAGAGAGCGCCGAAAGTGAAAACAGGTGCTTTTGAGGATAGAGTCCTCAGGAAAGCAGAGAGGGCCAAATTGTCTGGGGCATTTGAAGGGGTTCCAGGAGGCAGTGAGAACCAGCATCACTTTTCCCCACTGGCACCTTTGCTGTGGCAGCAAAAGCTGGACGTTTGTCTTTTTTGCTCCGGAGAGCGCCGAAAGTGAAAAAAGGTGCTTTTGCGGATAGAGTCCTCAGGAAAGCAGAGAGGGCCAAATTGTCTGGGGCATTTGAAGGGGTTCCAGGAGGCAGTGAGGACCAGCATCACTTTTCCCCGCTGGCACTTTAGCTGTAACAGCAAAAGCTGGACGTTTGTCTTTTTTGCTCCAGACAGCGCCGAAAGTGAAAACAGGTCTTTTCAGCATAGAGTCCTCAGGAAAGCAGAGAGGGCCAAATTGTCTGGGGCATTTGAAGGAGTTCCAGGAGGCAGTGAGGACCAGCATCACTTTTCTCCGCTGGCACCTTTGCTGTGGCAGCAAAAGCTGGACGTTTGTCTTTTTTGCTCCAGAGAGCGCCGAAATTGAAAAAAGGTGCTTTTGAGGATAGAGTCCTCAGGAAAGCAGAGAGGGCCAAATTGTCTGGGGCATTTGAAGGGGTTCCAGGAGGCAGTGAGGACCAGCATCACTTTTCCCCGCTGGCACTTTAGCTGTGGCAGCAAAATCTGGACGTTTGTCTTTTTTGCTCCAGAGAGCGCCGAAAGTGAAAAAAGGTGCTTTTGAGGATAGAGTCCTCAGGAAAGCAGAGAGGGCCAAATTGTCTGGGGCATTTGAAGGGGTTCCAGGAGGCAGTGAGGACCAGCATCACTTTTCCCCGCTGGCACCTTTGCTGTGGCAGCAAAAGCTGGACGTTTGTCTTTTTTGCTCCAGAGAGCGCCGAAAGTGAAAAAAGGTGCTTTTGCGGATAGAGTCCTCAGGAAAGCAGAGAGGGCCAAATTGTCTGGGGCATTTGAAGGGGTTCCAGGAGGCAGTGAGGACCAGTACCACTTTTCCCCGCTGGAACCTTTGCTGTGGCAGCAAAAGATGGACGTTTGTCTTTTTTGCTCCAGAGTGCGCCGAAAGTGAAAAAAGGTGCCTTTGAGGATAGAGTCCTCAGGAAAGCAGAGAGGGCCAAATTGTCTGAGGCATTTGAAGGGGTTCCAGGAGGCAGTGAGGACCAGCATCACTTTTCCCCGCTGGCACTTTAGCTGTGGCAGCAAAAGCTGGACGTTTGTCTTTTTTGCTCCAGAGAGCGCCAAAAGTGAAAAAAGGTGCTTTTGAGGATAGAGTCCTCAGGAAAGCAGAGAGGGCCAAATTGTCTGGGGCATTTGAAGGGGTTCCAAGAGGCAGTGAGGACCAGCATCACTTTTCCCCGTTGGCACCTTTGCTGTGGCAGCAAAAGCTGGACGTTTGTCTTTTTTGCTCCAGACAGCGCCGAAAGTGAAAAAAGGTGCTTTTGCAGATAGAGTACTCAGGAAAGCAGAGAGGGCCAAATTGTCTGGGGCATTTGAAGGGGTTCCAGGAGGCAGTGAGGACCAGTATCACTTTTCCCCGCTAGCACTTTTGCTGTGGCAGCAAAAGCTGGACGTTTGTCTTTTTTGCTCCAGACAGCGCCGAAAGTGAAAAAAGGTGCTTTTGAGGATAGAGTCCTCAGGAAAGCAGAGAGGGCCAAATTGTCTGGGGCATTTGAAGGGGTTCCAGGAGGCAGTGAGGCCCAGCATCACTTTTCCCCGCTGGCACTTTAGCTGTGGCAGCAAAAGCTGGACGTTTGTCTTTTTTGCTCCAGAGAGCGCCAAAAGTGAAAAAAGGTGCTTTTGAGGATAGAGTCCTCAGGAAAGCAGAGAGGGCCAAATTGTCTGGGGCATTTGAAGGGGTTCCAGGAGGCAGTGAGGACCAGCATCACTTTTCCCCGCTGGCACCTTTGCTGTGGCAGCAAAAGCTGGACGTTTGTCTTTTTTGCTCCAGAGAGCGCCGAAAGTGAAAAAAGGTGCTTTTGCGGATAGAGTCCTCAGGAAAGCAGAGAGGGCCAAATTGTCTGGGGCATTTGAAGGGGTTCCAGGAGGCAGTGAGGACCAGCATCACTTTTCCCCGCTGGCACCTTTGCTGTGGCAGCAAAATCTGGACGTTTGTCTTTTTTGCTCCAGAGAGCGCCGAAAGTGAAAAAAGGTGCTTTTGCGGATAGAGTCCTCAGGAAAGCAGAGAGGGCCAAATTGTCTGGGGCATTTGAAGGGGTTCCAGGAGGCAGTGAGAACCAGCATCACTTTTCCCCGCTGGCACCTTTGCTGTGGCAGCAAAAGCTGGACGTTTGTCTTTTTTGCTCCAGAGAGCGCCGAAAGTGAAAACAGGTGCTTTTGAGGATAGAGTCCTCAGGAAAGCAGAGAGGGCCAAATTGTCTGGGGCATTTGAAGGGGTTCCAGGAGGCAGTGAGAACCAGCATCACTTTTCCCCGCTGGCACCTTTGCTGTGGCAGCAAAAGCTGGACGTTTGTCTTTTTTGCTCCGGAGAGCGCCGAAAGTGAAAAAAGGTGCTTTTGCGGATAGAGTGCTCAGGAAAGCAGAGAGGGCCAAATTGTCTGGGGCATTTGAAGGGGTTCCAGGAGGCAGTGAGGACCAGCATCACTTTTCCCCGCTGGCACTTTAGCTGTAACAGCAAAAGCTGGACGTTTGTCTTTTTTGCTCCAGACAGCGCCGAAAGTGAAAACAGGTCTTTTCAGCATAGAGTCCTCAGGAAAGCAGAGAGGGCCAAATTGTCTGGGGCATTTGAAGGAGTTCCAGGAGGCAGTGAGGACCAGCATCACTTTTCTCCGCTGGCACCTTTGCTGTGGCAGCAAAAGCTGGACGTTTGTCTTTTTTGCTCCAGAGAGCGCCGAAATTGAAAAAAGGTGCTTTTGAGGATAGAGTCCTCAGGAAAGCAGAGAGGGCCAAATTGTCTGGGGCATTTGAAGGGGTTCCAGGAGGCAGTGAGGACCAGCATCACTTTTCCCCGCTGGCACCTTTGCTGTGGCAGCAAAATCTGGACGTTTGTCTTTTTTGCTCCAGAGAGTGCCGAAAGTGAAAAAAGGTGCTTTTGAGGATAGAGTCCTCAGGAAAGCAGAGAGGGCCAAATTGTCTGGGGCATTTGAAGGGGTTCCAGGAGGCAGTGAGGACCAGCATCACTTTTCCCCGCTGGCACCTTTGCTGTGGCAGCAAAAGCTGGACGTTTGTCTTTTTTGCTCCAGAGAGCGCCGAAAGTGAAAAAAGGTGCTTTTGCGGATAGAGTCCTCAGGAAAGCAGAGAGGGCCAAATTGTCTGGGGCATTTGAAGGGGTTCCAGGAGGCAGTGAGGACCAGCACCACTTTTCCCCGCTGGAACCTTTGCTGTGGCAGCAAAAGATGGACGTTTGTCTTTTTTGCTCCAGACAGGGCCGAAAGTGAAAAAAGGTGCCTTTGAGGATAGAGTCCTCAGGAAAGCAGAGAGGGCCAAATTGTCTGAGGCATTTGAAGGGGTTCCAGGAGGCAGTGAGGACCAGCATCACTTTTCCCCGCTGGCACTTTAGCTGTGGCAGCAAAAGCTGGACGTTTGTCTTTTTTGCTCCAGAGAGCGCCAAAAGTGAAAAAAGGTGCTTTTGAGGATAGAGTCCTCAGGAAAGCAGAGAGGGCCAAATTGTCTGGGGCATTTGAAGGGGTTCCAAGAGGCAGTGAGGACCAGCATCACTTTTCCCCGTTGGCACCTTTGCTGTGGCAGCAAAAGCTGGACGTTTGTCTTTTTTGCTCCAGAGAGCGCCGAAAGTGAAAAAAGGTGCTTTTGCAGATAGAGTACTCAGGAAAGCAGAGAGGGCCAAATTGTCTGGGGCATTTGAAGGGGTTCCAGGAGGCAGTGAGGACCAGTATCACTTTTCCCCGCTAGCACTTTTGCTGTGGCAGCAAAAGCTGGACGTTTGTCTTTTTTGCTCCAGAGAGCGCCAAAAGTGAAAAAAGGTGCTTTTGAGGATAGAGTCCTCAGGAAAGCAGAGAGGGCCAAATTGTCTGGGGCATTTGAAGGGGTTCCAGGAGGCAGTGAGGACCAGCATCACTTTTCCCCGCTGGCACTTTAGCTGTGGCAGCAAAAGCTGGACGTTTGTCTTTTTTGCTCCAGAGAGCGCCGAAAGTGAAAAAAGGTGCTTTTGCGGATAGAGTCCTCAGGAAAGCAGAGAGGGCCAAATTGTCTGTGGCATTTGAAGGGGTTCCAGGAGGCAGTGAGGACCAGCATCACTTTTCCCCGCTGGCACCTTTGCTGTGGCAGCAAAAGCTGGACGTTTGTCTTTTTTGCTCCAGAGAGCGCCAAAAGTGAAAAAAGGTGCTTTTGAGGATAGAGTCCTCAGGAAAGCAGAGAGGGCCAAATTGTCTGGGGCATTTAAAGGGGTTCCAGGAGGCAGTGAGGACCAGCATCACTTTTCCCTGCTGGCACCTTTGCTGTGGCAGCAAAAGCTGGACGTTTGTCTTTTTTGCTCCAGAGAGCGCCGAAAGTGAAAAAAGGTGCTTTTGAGGATAGAGTCCTCAGGAAAGCAGAGAGGGCCAAATTTTCTGGGGCATTTGAACGGGTTCCAGGAGGCAGTGAGGACCAGCATCACTTTTCCCCGCTGGCACTTTAGCTTTAACAGCAAAAGCTGGACGTTTGTCTTTTTTGCTCCAGAGAGCGCCGAAAGTGAAAACAGGTCTTTTCAGCATAGAGTCCTCAGGAAAGCAGAGAGGGCCAAATTGTCTGGGGCATTTGAAGGAGTTCCAGGAGGCAGTGAGGACCAGCATCAGTTTTCCCCGCTGGCACCTTTGCTGTGGCAGCAAAAGCTGGACGTTTGTCTTTTTTGCTCCAGAGAGCGCCGAAAGTGAAAAAAGGTGCTTTTGAGGATAGAGTCCTCAGGAAAGCAGAGAGGGCCAAATTGTCTGGGGCATTTGAAGGGGTTCCAGGAGGCAGTGAGGACCAGCATCACTTTTCCCCGCTGGCACTTTAGCTGTGGCAGCAAAATCTGGACGTTTGTCTTTTTTGCTCCAGAGAGCGCCGAAAGTGAAAAAAGGTGCTTTTGAGGATAGAGTCCTCAGGAAAGCAGAGAGGGCCAAATTGTCTGGGGCATTTGAAGGGGTTCCAGGAGGCAGTGAGGACCAGCATCACTTTTCCCCGCTGGCACCTTTGCTGTGGCAGCAAAAGCTGGACGTTTGTCTTTTTTGCTCCAGAGAGCGCCAAAAGTGAAAAAAGGTGCTTTTGCGGATAGAGTCCTCAGGAAAGCAGAGAGGGCCAAATTGTCTGGGGCATTTGAAGGGGTTCCAGGAGGCAGTGAGGACCAGCATCACTTTTCCCCGCTGGCACTTTTGCTGTGGCAGCAAAAGCTGGACGTTTGTCTTTTTTGCTCCAGAGAGCGCCGAAAGTGAAAAAAGGTGCTTTTGAGGATAGAGTCCTCAGGAAAGCAGAGAGGGCCAAATTGTCTGAGGCATTTGAAGGGGTTCCAGGAGGCAGTGAGGACCAGCATCACTTTTCCCCGCTGGCACTTTAGCTGTGGCAGCAAAATCTGGACGTTTGTCTTTTTTGCTCCAGAGAGAGCCGAAAGTGAAAAAAGGTGCTTTTGAGGATAGAGTCCTCAGGAAAGCAGAGAGGGCCAAATTGTCTGGGGCATTTAAAGGGGTTCCAGGAGGCAGTGAGAACCAGCATCACTTTTCCCCGCTGGCACCTTTGCTGTGGCAGCAAAAGCTGGACGTTTGTCTTTTTTGCTCCAGAGAGCGCCGAAAGTGAAAAAAGGTGCTTTTGAGGATAGAGTCCTCAGGAAAGCAGAGAGGGCCAAATTGTCTGGGGCATTTAAAGGGGTTCCAGGAGGCAGTGAGAACCAGCATCACTTTTCCCCGCTGGCACCTTTGCTGTGGCAGCAAAAGCTGGACGTTTGTCTTTTTTGCTCCGGAGAGCGCCGAAAGTGAAATAAGGTGCTTTTGCGGATAGAGTCCTCAGGAAAGCAGAGAGGGCCAAATTGTCTGGGGCATTTGAAGGGGTTCCAGGAGGCAGTGAGGACCAGCATCACTTTTCCCCGCTGGCACTTTAGCTGTGGCAGCAAAAGCTGGACGTTTGTCTTTTTTGCTCCAGAGAGCGCCGAAAGTGAAAAAAGGTGCTTTTCAGCATAGAGTCCTCAGGAAAGCAGAGAGGGCCAAATTGTCTGGGGCATTTGAAGGGGTTCCAGGAGGCAGTGAGGACCAGCATCACTTTTCCACGCTAGCACTTTAGCTGTAACAGCAAAAGCTGGACGTTTGTCTTTTTTGCTCCAGACAGCGCCGAAAGTGAAAAAAGGTGCTTTTGAGGATAGAGTCCTCAGGAAAGCAGAGAGGGCCAAATTGTCTGGGGCATTTGAAGGGGTTCCAGGAGGCAGTGAGGACCAGCATCACTTTTCCCCGCTGGCACTTTAGCTGTGGCAGTAAAATCTGGACGTTTGTCTTTTTTGCTGCAGACAGCGTCGAAAGTGAAAAAAGGTGCTTTTGAGGATAGAGTCCTCAGGAAAGCAGAGAGGGCCAAATTGTCTGGGGCATTTGAAGGGGTTCCAGGAGGCAGTGAGGACCAGCATCACTTTTCCCCGCTGGCACTTTAGCTGTGGCAGTAAAATCTGGACGTTTGTCTTTTTTGCTCCATACAGCGTCGAAAGTGAAAAAAGGTGCTTTTGAGGATAGAGTCCTCAGGAAAGCAGAGAGGGCCAAATTGTATGGGGCATTTAAAGGGGTTCCAGGAGGCAGTGAGAACCAGCATCACTTTTCCCCGCTGGCACCTTTGCTGTGGCAGCAAAAGCTGGACGTTTGTCTTCTTTGCTCCAGACAGCGCCGAAAGTGAAAAAAGGTGCTTTTGAGGATAGAGTCCTCAGGAAAGCAGAGAGGGCCAAATTGTCTGGGGCATTTGAAGGGGTTCCAGGAGGCAGTGAGGACCAGCATCACTTTTCCCCGCTGGCACCTTTGCTGTGGCAGCAAAAGCTGGACGTTTGTCTTTTTTGCTCCAGAGAGCGCCGAAAGTGAAAAAAGGTGCTTTTGCGGATAGAGTCCTCAGGAAAACAGAGAGGGCCAAATTGTCTGGGGCATTTGAAGGGGTTCCAGGAGGCAGTGAGGACCAGCATCACTTTTCCCCGCTAGCACCTTTGCTGTGGCAGCAAAAGCTGGACGTTTGTCTTTTTTGCTCCAGACAGCGCCAAAAGTGAAAAAAGGTGCTTTTGAGGATAGAGTCCTCAGGAAAGCAGAGAGGGCCAAATTGTCTGGGACATTTGAAGGGGTTCCAGGAGGCAGTGAGGACCAGCATCACTTTTCCCCGCTGGCACTTTTGCTGTGGCAGCAAAAGCTGGACGTTTGTCTTTTTTGCTCCAGACAGCGCCGAAAGTGAAAAAAGGTGCTTTTGAGCATAGAGTCCTCAGGAAAGCAGAGAGGGCCAAATTGTCTGGGGCATTTGAAGGGGTTCCAGGAGGCAGTGAGAACCAGCATCACTTTTCCCCGCTGGCACTTTAGCTGTGGCAGCAAAATCTGGACGTTTGTCTTTTTTGCTCCAGAGAGCGCCGAAAGTGAAAAAAGGTGCTTTTGAGGATAGAGTCCTCAGGAAAGCAGAGAGGGCCAAATTGTCTGGGGCATTTAAAGGGGTTCCAGGAGGCAGTGAGGACCAGCATCACTTTTCCCCGCTGGCACCTTTGCTGTGGCAGCAAAAGCTGGACGTTTGTCTTTTTTGCTCCAGAGAGCGCCGAAAGTGAAAAAAGGTGCTTTTGCGGATAGAGTCCTCAGGAAAGCAGAGAGGGCCAAATTGTCTGGGGCATTTAAAGGGGTTCAAGGAGGCAGTGAGGACCAGCATCACTTTTCCCCGCTGGCACCTTTGCTGTGGCAGCAAAAGCTGGACGTTTGTCTTTTTTGCTCCGGAGAGCGCCGAAAGTGAAAAAAGGTGCTTTTGCGGATAGAGTCCTCAGGAAAGCAGAGAGGGCCAAATTGTCTGGGGCATTTGAAGGGGTTCCAGGAGGCAGTGAGGACCAGCATCACTTTTCCCCGCTGGCACTTTAGCTGTAACAGCAAAAGCTGGACGTTTGTCTTTTTTGCTCCAGACAGCGCCGAAAGTGAAAACAGGTCTTTTCAGCATAGAGTCCTCAGGAAAGCAGAGAGGGCCAAATTGTCTGGGGCATTTGAAGGAGTTCCAGGAGGCAGTGAGGACCAGCATCACTTTTCTCCGCTGGCACCTTTGCTGTGGCAGCAAAAGCTGGACGTTTGTCTTTTTTGCTCCAGAGAGCGCCGAAATTGAAAAAAGGTGCTTTTGAGGATAGAGTCCTCAGGAAAGCAGAGAGGGCCAAATTGTCTGGGGCATTTGAAGGGGTTCCAGGAGGCAGTGAGGACCAGCATCACTTTTCCCCGCTGGCACTTTAGCTGTGGCAGCAAAATCTGGACGTTTGTCTTTTTTGCTCCAGAGAGCGCCGAAAGTGAAAAAAGGTGCTTTTGAGGATAGAGTCCTCAGGAAAGCAGAGAGGGCCAAATTGTCTGGGGCATTTGAAGGGGTTCCAGGAGGCAGTGAGGACCAGCATCACTTTTCCCCGCTGGCACCTTTGCTGTGGCAGCAAAAGCTGGACGTTTGTCTTTTTTGCTCCAGAGAGCGCCGAAAGTGAAAAAAGGTGCTTTTGCGGATAGAGTCCTCAGGAAAGCAGAGAGGGCCAAATTGTCTGGGGCATTTGAAGGGGTTCCAGGAGGCAGTGAGGACCAGCACCACTTTTCCCCGCTGGAACCTTTGCTGTGGCAGCAAAAGCTGGACGTTTGTCTTTTTTGCTCCAGACAGGGCCGAAAGTGAAAAAAGGTGCCTTTGAGGATAGAGTCCTCAGGAAAGCAGAGAGGGCCAAATTGTCTGAGGCATTTGAAGGGGTTCCAGGAGGCAGTGAGGACCAGCATCACTTTTCCCCGCTGGCACTTTAGCTGTGGCAGCAAAAGCTGGACGTTTGTCTTTTTTGCTCCAGAGAGCGCCAAAAGTGAAAAAAGGTGCTTTTGAGGATAGAGTCCTCAGGAAAGCAGAGAGGGCCAAATTGTCTGGGGCATTTGAAGGGGTTCCAAGAGGCAGTGAGGACCAGCATCACTTTTCCCCGTTGGCACCTTTGCTGTGGCAGCAAAAGCTGGACGTTTGTCTTTTTTGCTCCAGACAGCGCCGAAAGTGAAAAAAGGTGCTTTTGCAGATAGAGTACTCAGGAAAGCAGAGAGGGCCAAATTGTCTGGGGCATTTGAAGGGGTTCCAGGAGGCAGTGAGGACCAGTATCACTTTTCCCCGCTAGCACTTTTGCTGTGGCAGCAAAAGCTGGACGTTTGTCTTTTTTGCTCCAGACAGCGCCGAAAGTGAAAAAAGGTGCTTTTGAGGATAGAGTCCTCAGGAAAGCAGAGAGGGCCAAATTGTCTGGGGCATTTGAAGGGGTTCCAGGAGGCAGTGAGGCCCAGCATCACTTTTCCCCGCTGGCACTTTAGCTGTGGCAGCAAAAGCTGGACGTTTGTCTTTTTTGCTCCAGAGAGCGCCAAAAGTGAAAAAAGGTGCTTTTGAGGATAGAGTCCTCAGGAAAGCAGAGAGGGCCAAATTGTCTGGGGCATTTGAAGGGGTTCCAGGAGGCAGTGAGGACCAGCATCACTTTTCCCCGCTGGCACCTTTGCTGTGGCAGCAAAAGCTGGACGTTTGTCTTTTTTGCTCCAGAGAGCGCCGAAAGTGAAAAAAGGTGCTTTTGCGGATAGAGTCCTCAGGAAAGCAGAGAGGGCCAAATTGTCTGGGGCATTTGAAGGGGTTCCAGGAGGCAGTGAGGACCAGCATCACTTTTCCCCGCTGGCACCTTTGCTGTGGCAGCAAAATCTGGACGTTTGTCTTTTTTGCTCCAGAGAGCGCCGAAAGTGAAAAAAGGTGCTTTTGCGGATAGAGTCCTCAGGAAAGCAGAGAGGGCCAAATTGTCTGGGGCATTTGAAGGGGTTCCAGGAGGCAGTGAGAACCAGCATCACTTTTCCCCGCTGGAACCTTTGCTGTGGCAGCAAAAGCTGGACGTTTGTCTTTTTTGCTCCAGATAGCGCCGAAAGTGAAAAAAGGTGCTTTTGAGGATAGAGTCCTCAGGAAAGCAGAGAGGGCCAAATTGTCTGGGGCATTTGAACGGGTTCCAGGAGGCAGTGAGAACCAGCATCACTTTTCCCCGCTGGCACCTTTGCTGTGGCAGCAAAAGCTGGACGTTTGTCTTTTTTGCTCCAGAGAGCGCCGAAAGTGAAAACAGGTGCTTTTGAGGATAGAGTCCTCAGGAAAGCAGAGAGGGCCAAATTGTCTGGGGCATTTGAAGGGGTTCCAGGAGGCAGTGAGAACCAGCATCACTTTTCCCCGCTGGCACCTTTGCTGTGGCAGCAAAAGCTGGACGTTTGTCTTTTTTGCTCCGGAGAGCGCCGAAAGTGAAAAAAGGTGCTTTTGCGGATAGAGTGCTCAGGAAAGCAGAGAGGGCCAAATTGTCTGGGGCATTTGAAGGGGTTCCAGGAGGCAGTGAGGACCAGCATCACTTTTCCCCGCTGGCACTTTAGCTGTAACAGCAAAAGCTGGACGTTTGTCTTTTTTGCTCCAGACAGCGCCGAAAGTGAAAACAGGTCTTTTCAGCATAGAGTCCTCAGGAAAGCAGAGAGGGCCAAATTGTCTGGGGCATTTGAAGGAGTTCCAGGAGGCAGTGAGGACCAGCATCACTTTTCTCCGCTGGCACCTTTGCTGTGGCAGCAAAAGCTGGACGTTTGTCTTTTTTGCTCCAGAGAGCGCCGAAATTGAAAAAAGGTGCTTTTGAGGATAGAGTCCTCAGGAAAGCAGAGAGGGCCAAATTGTCTGGGGCATTTGAAGGGGTTCCAGGAGGCAGTGAGGACCAGCATCACTTTTCCCCGCTGGCACCTTTGCTGTGGCAGCAAAATCTGGACGTTTGTCTTTTTTGCTCCAGACAGCGCCGAAAGTGAAAAAAGGTGCTTTTGAGGATAGAGTCCTCAGGAAAGCAGAGAGGGCCAAATTGTCTGGGGCATTTGAAGGGGTTCCAGGAGGCAGTGAGGACCAGCATCACTTTTCCCCGCTGGCACCTTTGCTGTGGCAGCAAAAGCTGGACGTTTGTCTTTTTTGCTCCAGAGAGCGCCGAAAGTGAAAAAAGGTGCTTTTGCGGATAGAGTCCTCAGGAAAGCAGAGAGGGCCAAATTGTCTGGGGCATTTGAAGGGGTTCCAGGAGGCAGTGAGGACCAGCACCACTTTTCCCCGCTGGAACCTTTGCTGTGGCAGCAAAAGATGGACGTTTGTCTTTTTTGCTCCAGACAGGGCCGAAAGTGAAAAAAGGTGCCTTTGAGGATAGAGTCCTCAGGAAAGCAGAGAGGGCCAAATTGTCTGAGGCATTTGAAGGGGTTCCAGGAGGCAGTGAGGACCAGCATCACTTTTCCCCGCTGGCACTTTAGCTGTGGCAGCAAAAGCTGGACGTTTGTCTTTTTTGCTCCAGAGAGCGCCAAAAGTGAAAAAAGGTGCTTTTGAGGATAGAGTCCTCAGGAAAGCAGAGAGGGCCAAATTGTCTGGGGCATTTGAAGGGGTTCCAAGAGGCAGTGAGGACCAGCATCACTTTTCCCCGTTGGCACCTTTGCTGTGGCAGCAAAAGCTGGACGTTTGTCTTTTTTGCTCCAGAGAGCGCCGAAAGTGAAAAAAGGTGCTTTTGCAGATAGAGTACTCAGGAAAGCAGAGAGGGCCAAATTGTCTGGGGCATTTGAAGGGGTTCCAGGAGGCAGTGAGGACCAGTATCACTTTTCCCCGCTAGCACTTTTGCTGTGGCAGCAAAAGCTGGACGTTTGTCTTTTTTGCTCCAGAGAGCGCCAAAAGTGAAAAAAGGTGCTTTTGAGGATAGAGTCCTCAGGAAAGCAGAGAGGGCCAAATTGTCTGGGGCATTTGAAGGGGTTCCAGGAGGCAGTGAGGACCAGCATCACTTTTCCCCGCTGGCACTTTAGCTGTGGCAGCAAAAGCTGGACGTTTGTCTTTTTTGCTCCAGAGAGCGCCGAAAGTGAAAAAAGGTGCTTTTGCGGATAGAGTCCTCAGGAAAGCAGAGAGGGCCAAATTGTCTGTGGCATTTGAAGGGGTTCCAGGAGGCAGTGAGGACCAGCATCACTTTTCCCCGCTGGCACCTTTGCTGTGGCAGCAAAAGCTGGACGTTTGTCTTTTTTGCTCCAGAGAGCGCCGAAAGTGAAAAAAGGTGCTTTTGAGGATAGAGTCCTCAGGAAAGCAGAGAGGGCCAAATTGTCTGGGGCATTTAAAGGGGTTCCAGGAGGCAGTGAGGACCAGCATCACTTTTCCCTGCTGGCACCTTTGCTGTGGCAGCAAAAGCTGGACGTTTGTCTTTTTTGCTCCAGAGAGCGCCGAAAGTGAAAAAAGGTGCTTTTGAGGATAGAGTCCTCAGGAAAGCAGAGAGGGCCAAATTTTCTGGGGCATTTGAACGGGTTCCAGGAGGCAGTGAGGACCAGCATCACTTTTCCCCGCTGGCACTTTAGCTTTAACAGCAAAAGCTGGACGTTTGTCTTTTTTGCTCCAGAGAGCGCCGAAAGTGAAAAAAGGTGCTTTTGAGGATAGAGTCCTCAGGAAAGCAGAGAGGGCCAAATTGTCTGAGGCATTTGAAGGGGTTCCAGGAGGCAGTGAGGACCAGCATCACTTTTCCCCGCTGGCACTTTAGCTGTGGCAGCAAAATCTGGACGTTTGTCTTTTTTGCTCCAGAGAGAGCCGAAAGTGAAAAAAGGTGCTTTTGAGGATAGAGTCCTCAGGAAAGCAGAGAGGGCCAAATTGTATGGGGCATTTAAAGGGGTTCCAGGAGGCAGTGAGAACCAGCATCACTTTTCCCTGCTGGCACCTTTGCTGTGGCAGCAAAAGCTGGACGTTTGTCTTTTTTGCTCCAGAGAGCGCCGAAAGTGAAAAAATGTGCTTTTGAGGATAGAGTCCTCAGGAAAGCAGAGAGGGCCAAATTGTCTGGGGCATTTAAAGGGGTTCCAGGAGGCAGTGAGAACCAGCATCACTTTTCCCCGCTGGCACCTTTGCTGTGGCAGCAAAAGCTGGACGTTTGTCTTTTTTGCTCCGGAGAGCGCCGAAAGTGAAATAAGGTGCTTTTGCGGATAGAGTCCTCAGGAAAGCAGAGAGGGCCAAATTGTCTGGGGCATTTGAAGGGGTTCCAGGAGGCAGTGAGGACCAGCATCACTTTTCCCCGCTGGCACTTTAGCTGTGGCAGCAAAAGCTGGACGTTTGTCTTTTTTGCTCCAGAGAGCGCCGAAAGTGAAAAAAGGTGCTTTTGAGGATAGAGTCCTCAGGAAAGCAGAGAGGGCCAAATTGTCTGGGGCATTTGAAGGGGTTCCAGGAGGCAGTGAGGACCAGCATCACTTTTCCACGCTAGCACTTTAGCTGTAACAGCAAAAGCAGGACGTTTGTCTTTTTTGCTCCAGACAGCGCCGAAAGTGAAAAAAGGTGCTTTTGAGGATAGAGTCCTCAGGAAAGCAGAGAGGGCCAAATTGTCTGGGGCATTTGAAGGGGTTCCAGGAGGCAGTGAGGACCAGCATCACTTTTCCCCGCTGGCACTTTAGCTGTGGCAGTAAAATCTGGACGTTTGTCTTTTTTGCTGCAGACAGCGTCGAAAGTGAAAAAAGGTGCTTTTGAGGATAGAGTCCTCAGGAAAGCAGAGAGGGCCAAATTGTCTGGGGCATTTGAAGGGGTTCCAGGAGGCAGTGAGGACCAGCATCACTTTTCCCCGCTGGCACTTTAGCTGTGGCAGTAAAATCTGGACGTTTGTCTTTTTTGCTCCATACAGCGTCGAAAGTGAAAAAAGGTGCTTTTGAGGATAGAGTCCTCAGGAAAGCAGAGAGGGCCAAATTGTATGGGGCATTTAAAGGGGTTCCAGGAGGCAGTGAGAACCAGCATCACTTTTCCCCGCTGGCACCTTTGCTGTGGCAGCAAAAGCTGGACGTTTGTCTTCTTTGCTCCAGACAGCGCCGAAAGTGAAAAAAGGTGCTTTTGAGGATAGAGTCCTCAGGAAAGCAGAGAGGGCCAAATTGTCTGGGGCATTTGAAGGGGTTCCAGGAGGCAGTGAGGACCAGCATCACTTTTCCCCGCTGGCACCTTTGCTGTGGCAGCAAAAGCTGGACGTTTGTCTTTTTTGCTCCAGAGAGCGCCGAAAGTGAAAAAAGGTGCTTTTGCGGATAGAGTCCTCAGGAAAACAGAGAGGGCCAAATTGTCTGGGGCATTTGAAGGGGTTCCAGGAGGCAGTGAGGACCAGCATCACTTTTCCCCGCTAGCACCTTTGCTGTGGCAGCAAAAGCTGGACGTTTGTCTTTTTTGCTCCAGACAGCGCCAAAAGTGAAAAAAGGTGCTTTTGAGGATAGAGTCCTCAGGAAAGCAGAGAGGGCCAAATTGTCTGGGACATTTGAAGGGGTTCCAGGAGGCAGTGAGGACCAGCATCACTTTTCCCCGCTGGCACTTTTGCTGTGGCAGCAAAAGCTGGACGTTTGTCTTTTTTGCTCCAGACAGCGCCGAAAGTGAAAAAAGGTGCTTTTGAGCATAGAGTCCTCAGGAAAGCAGAGAGGGCCAAATTGTCTGGGGCATTTGAAGGGGTTCCAGGAGGCAGTGAGAACCAGCATCACTTTTCCCCGCTGGCACTTTAGCTGTGGCAGCAAAATCTGGACGTTTGTCTTTTTTGCTCCAGAGAGCGCCGAAAGTGAAAAAAGGTGCTTTTGAGGATAGAGTCCTCAGGAAAGCAGAGAGGGCCAAATTGTCTGGGGCATTTAAAGGGGTTCCAGGAGGCAGTGAGGACCAGCATCACTTTTCCCCGCTGGCACCTTTGCTGTGGCAGCAAAAGCTGGACGTTTGTCTTTTTTGCTCCAGAGAGCGCCGAAAGTGAAAAAAGGTGCTTTTGCGGATAGAGTCCTCAGGAAAGCAGAGAGGGCCAAATTGTCTGGGGCATTTAAAGGGGTTCAAGGAGGCAGTGAGGACCAGCATCACTTTTCCCCGCTGGCACCTTTGCTGTGGCAGCAAAAGCTGGACGTTTGTCTTTTTTGCTCCAGAGAGCGCCGAAAGTGAAAAAAGGTGCTTTTGAGGATAGAGTCCTCAGGAAAGCAGAGAGGGCCAAATTGTCTGCGGCATTTGAAGGGGTTCCAGGAGGCAGTGAGGACCAGCATCACTTTTCCCCGCTAGCACCTTTGCTGTGGCAGCAAAAGCTGGACGTTTGTCTTTTTTGCTCCAGAGAGCGCCAAAAGTGAAAAAAGGTGCTTTTGAGGATAGAGTCCTCAGGAAAGCAGAGAGGGCCAAATTGTCTGGGACATTTGAACGGGTTCCAGGAGGCAGTGAGGACCAGCATCACTTTTCCCCGCTGGCACTTTAGCTGTAACAGCAAAATCTGGACGTTTGTCTTTTTTGCTCCAGACAGCGCCGAAAGTGAAAAAAGGTGCTTTTGAGCATAGAGTCCTCAGGAAAGCAGAGAGGGCCAAATTGTCTGGGGCATTTGAAGGGGTTCCAGGAGGCAGTGAGAACCAGCATCACTTTTCCCCGCTGGCACTTTAGCTGTGGCAGCAAAATCTGGACGTTTGTCTTTTTTGCTCCAGACAGCGCCGAAAGTGAAAAAAGGTGCTTTTGAGGATAGAGTCCTCAGGAAAGCAGAGAGGGCCAAATTGTCTGGGGCATTTAAAGGGGTTCCAGGAGGCAGTGAGGACCAGCATCACTTTTCCCCGCTGGCACCTTTGCTGTGGCAGCAATAGCTGGACGTTTGTCTTTTTTGCTCCAGAGAGCGCCGAAAGTGAAAAAAGGTGCTTTTGCGGATAGAGTCCTCAGGAAAGCAGAGAGGGCCAAATTGTCTGGGGCATTTAAAGGGGTTCAAGGAGGCAGTTAGAACCAGCATCACTTTTCCCCGCTGGCACCTTTGCTGTGGCAGCAAAAGCTGGACGTTTGTCTTTTTTGCTCCAGAGAGCGCCGAAAGTGAAAAAAGGTGCTTTTGCGGATAGAGTCCTCAGGAAAGCAGAGAGGGCCAAATTGTCTGGGGCATTTGAAGGGGTTCCAGGAGGCAGTGAGGACCAGCACCACTTTTCCCCGCTGGAACCTTTGCTGTGGCAGCAAAAGATGGACGTTTGTCTTTTTTGCTCCAGACAGGGCCGAAAGTGAAAAAAGGTGCCTTTGAGGATAGAGTCCTCAGGAAAGCAGAGAGGGCCAAATTGTCTGGGGCATTTGCAGGGGTTCCAGGAGGCAGTGAGGACCAGTATCACTTTTCCCCGCTAGCACTTTTGCTGTGGCAGCAAAAGCTGGACGTTTGTCTTTTTTGCTCCAGAGAGCGCCGAAAGTGAAAAAAGGTGCTTTTGAGGATAGAGTCCTCAGGAAAGCAGAGAGGGCCAAATTGTCTGGGGCATTTGAAGGGGTTCCAGGAGGCAGTGAGGACCAGCATCACTTTTCCACGCTGGCACTTTAGCTGTGGCAGCAAAAGCTGGACGTTTGTCTTTTTTGCTCCAGAGAGCGCCAAAAGTGAAAAAAGGTGCTTTTGAGGATAGAGTCCTCAGGAAAGCAGAGAGGGCCAAATTGTCTGGGGCATTTGAAGGGGTTCCAGGAGGCAGTGAGGACCAGCATCACTTTTCCCCGCTGGCACTTTAGCTGTAACAGCAAAAGCTGGACGTTTGTCTTTTTTGCTCCAGACAGCGCCGAAAGTGAAAAAAGGTGCTTTTGAGGATAGAGTGCGCAGGAAAGCAGAGAGGGCCAAATTGTGTGGGGCATTTGAAGGGGTTCCAGGAGGCAGTGAGAACCAGCACCACTTTTCCCCGCTGGCACCTTTGCTGTGGCAGCAAAAGATGGACGTTTGTCTTTTTTGCTCCAGACAGGGCTGAAAGTGAAAAAAGGTGCTTTTGAGGATAGAGTCCTCAGGAAAGCAGAGAGGGCCAAATTGTCTGGGGCATTTGAAGGGGTTCCAGGAGGCAGTGAGGCCCAGCATCACTTTTCCCCGCTGGCACTGTAGCTGTGGCAGCAAAAGCTGGACGTTTGTCTTTTTTGCTCCAGAGAGCGCCAAAAGTGAAAAAAGGTGCTTTTGAGGATAGAGTCCTCAGGAAAGCAGAGAGGGCCAAATTGTCTGGGGCATTTGAAGGGGTTCCAGGAGGCAGTGAGGACCAGCATCACTTTTCCCCGCTGGCACCTTTGCTGTGGCAGCAAAATCTGGACGTTTGTCTTTTTTGCTCCAGAGAGCGCCAAAAGTGAAAAAAGGTGCTTTTGCGGATAGAGTCCTCAGGAAAGCAGAGAGGGCCAAATTGTCTGGGGCATTTGAAGGGGTTCCAGGAGGCAGTGAGAACCAGCATCACTTTTCCCCGCTGGCACCTTTGCTGTGGCAGCAAAAGCTGGACGTTTGTCTTTTTTGCTCCAGACAGCGCCGAAAGTGAAAAAAGGTGCTTTTGAGGATAGAGTCCTCAGGAAAGCAGAGAGGGCCAAATTGTCTGGGGCATTTGAACGGGTTCCAGGAGGCAGTGAGAACCAGCATCACTTTTCCCCGCTGGCACCTTTGCTGTGGCAGCAAAAGCTGGACGTTTGTCTTTTTTGCTCCAGAGAGCGCCGAAAGTGAAAACAGGTGCTTTTGAGGATAGAGTCCTCAGGAAAGCAGAGAGGGCCAAATTGTCTGGGGCATTTGAAGGGGTTCCAGGAGGCAGTGAGAACCAGCATCACTTTTCCCCGCTGGCACCTTTGCTGTGGCAGCAAAAGCTGGACGTTTGTCTTTTTTGCTCCGGAGAGCGCCGAAAGTGAAAAAAGGTGCTTTTGCGGATAGAGTCCTCAGGAAAGCAGAGAGGGCCAAATTGTCTGGGGCATTTGAAGGGGTTCCAGGAGGCAGTGAGGACCAGCATCACTTTTCCCCGCTGGCACTTTAGCTGTAACAGCAAAAGCTGGACGTTTGTCTTTTTTGCTCCAGACAGCGCCGAAAGTGAAAACAGGTCTTTTCAGCATAGAGTCCTCAGGAAAGCAGAGAGGGCCAAATTGTCTGGGGCATTTGAAGGAGTTCCAGGAGGCAGTGAGGACCAGCATCACTTTTCTCCGCTGGCACCTTTGCTGTGGCAGCAAAAGCTGGACGTTTGTCTTTTTTGCTCCAGAGAGCGCCGAAATTGAAAAAAGGTGCTTTTGAGGATAGAGTCCTCAGGAAAGCAGAGAGGGCCAAATTGTCTGGGGCATTTGAAGGGGTTCCAGGAGGCAGTGAGGACCAGCATCACTTTTCCCCGCTGGCACTTTAGCTGTGGCAGCAAAATCTGGACGTTTGTCTTTTTTGCTCCAGAGAGCGCCGAAAGTGAAAAAAGGTGCTTTTGAGGATAGAGTCCTCAGGAAAGCAGAGAGGGCCAAATTGTCTGGGGCATTTGAAGGGGTTCCAGGAGGCAGTGAGGACCAGCATCACTTTTCCCCGCTGGCACCTTTGCTGTGGCAGCAAAAGCTGGACGTTTGTCTTTTTTGCTCCAGAGAGCGCCGAAAGTGAAAAAAGGTGCTTTTGCGGATAGAGTCCTCAGGAAAGCAGAGAGGGCCAAATTGTCTGGGGCATTTGAAGGGGTTCCAGGAGGCAGTGAGGACCAGCACCACTTTTCCCCGCTGGAACCTTTGCTGTGGCAGCAAAAGATGGACGTTTGTCTTTTTTGCTCCAGACAGGGCCGAAAGTGAAAAAAGGTGCCTTTGAGGATAGAGTCCTCAGGAAAGCAGAGAGGGCCAAATTGTCTGAGGCATTTGAAGGGGTTCCAGGAGGCAGTGAGGACCAGCATCACTTTTCCCCGCTGGCACTTTAGCTGTGGCAGCAAAAGCTGGACGTTTGTCTTTTTTGCTCCAGAGAGCGCCAAAAGTGAAAAAAGGTGCTTTTGAGGATAGAGTCCTCAGGAAAGCAGAGAGGGCCAAATTGTCTGGGGCATTTGAAGGGGTTCCAAGAGGCAGTGAGGACCAGCATCACTTTTCCCCGTTGGCACCTTTGCTGTGGCAGCAAAAGCTGGACGTTTGTCTTTTTTGCTCCAGACAGCGCCGAAAGTGAAAAAAGGTGCTTTTGCAGATAGAGTACTCAGGAAAGCAGAGAGGGCCAAATTGTCTGGGGCATTTGAAGGGGTTCCAGGAGGCAGTGAGGACCAGTATCACTTTTCCCCGCTAGCACTTTTGCTGTGGCAGCAAAAGCTGGACGTTTGTCTTTTTTGCTCCAGACAGCGCCGAAAGTGAAAAAAGGTGCTTTTGAGGATAGAGTCCTCAGGAAAGCAGAGAGGGCCAAATTGTCTGGGGCATTTGAAGGGGTTCCAGGAGGCAGTGAGGCCCAGCATCACTTTTCCCCGCTGGCACTTTAGCTGTGGCAGCAAAAGCTGGACGTTTGTCTTTTTTGCTCCAGAGAGCGCCAAAAGTGAAAAAAGGTGCTTTTGAGGATAGAGTCCTCAGGAAAGCAGAGAGGGCCAAATTGTCTGGGGCATTTGAAGGGGTTCCAGGAGGCAGTGAGGACCAGCATCACTTTTCCCCGCTGGCACCTTTGCTGTGGCAGCAAAAGCTGGACGTTTGTCTTTTTTGCTCCAGAGAGCGCCGAAAGTGAAAAAAGGTGCTTTTGCGGATAGAGTCCTCAGGAAAGCAGAGAGGGCCAAATTGTCTGGGGCATTTGAAGGGGTTCCAGGAGGCAGTGAGGACCAGCATCACTTTTCCCCGCTGGCACCTTTGCTGTGGCAGCAAAATCTGGACGTTTGTCTTTTTTGCTCCAGAGAGCGCCGAAAGTGAAAAAAGGTGCTTTTGCGGATAGAGTCCTCAGGAAAGCAGAGAGGGCCAAATTGTCTGGGGCATTTGAAGGGGTTCCAGGAGGCAGTGAGAACCAGCATCACTTTTCCCCGCTGGAACCTTTGCTGTGGCAGCAAAAGCTGGACGTTTGTCTTTTTTGCTCCAGACAGCGCCGAAAGTGAAAAAAGGTGCTTTTGAGGATAGAGTCCTCAGGAAAGCAGAGAGGGCCAAATTGTCTGGGGCATTTGAACGGGTTCCAGGAGGCAGTGAGAACCAGCATCACTTTTCCCCGCTGGCACCTTTGCTGTGGCAGCAAAAGCTGGACGTTTGTCTTTTTTGCTCCAGAGAGCGCCGAAAGTGAAAACAGGTGCTTTTGAGGATAGAGTCCTCAGGAAAGCAGAGAGGGCCAAATTGTCTGGGGCATTTGAAGGGGTTCCAGGAGGCAGTGAGAACCAGCATCACTTTTCCCCGCTGGCACCTTTGCTGTGGCAGCAAAAGCTGGACGTTTGTCTTTTTTGCTCCGGAGAGCGCCGAAAGTGAAAAAAGGTGCTTTTGCGGATAGAGTGCTCAGGAAAGCAGAGAGGGCCAAATTGTCTGGGGCATTTGAAGGGGTTCCAGGAGGCAGTGAGGACCAGCATCACTTTTCCCCGCTGGCACTTTAGCTGTAACAGCAAAAGCTGGACGTTTGTCTTTTTTGCTCCAGACAGCGCCGAAAGTGAAAACAGGTCTTTTCAGCATAGAGTCCTCAGGAAAGCAGAGAGGGCCAAATTGTCTGGGGCATTTGAAGGAGTTCCAGGAGGCAGTGAGGACCAGCATCACTTTTCTCCGCTGGCACCTTTGCTGTGGCAGCAAAAGCTGGACGTTTGTCTTTTTTGCTCCAGAGAGCGCCGAAATTGAAAAAAGGTGCTTTTGAGGATAGAGTCCTCAGGAAAGCAGAGAGGGCCAAATTGTCTGGGGCATTTGAAGGGGTTCCAGGAGGCAGTGAGGACCAGCATCACTTTTCCCCGCTGGCACCTTTGCTGTGGCAGCAAAATCTGGACGTTTGTCTTTTTTGCTCCAGACAGCGCCGAAAGTGAAAAAAGGTGCTTTTGAGGATAGAGTCCTCAGGAAAGCAGAGAGGGCCAAATTGTCTGGGGCATTTGAAGGGGTTCCAGGAGGCAGTGAGGACCAGCATCACTTTTCCCCGCTGGCACCTTTGCTGTGGCAGCAAAAGCTGGACGTTTGTCTTTTTTGCTCCAGAGAGCGCCGAAAGTGAAAAAAGGTGCTTTTGCGGATAGAGTCCTCAGGAAAGCAGAGAGGGCCAAATTGTCTGGGGCATTTGAAGGGGTTCCAGGAGGCAGTGAGGACCAGCACCACTTTTCCCCGCTGGAACCTTTGCTGTGGCAGCAAAAGATGGACGTTTGTCTTTTTTGCTCCAGACAGGGCCAAAAGTGAAAAAAGGTGCCTTTGAGGATAGAGTCCTCAGGAAAGCAGAGAGGGCCAAATTGTCTGGGGCATTTGAAGGGGTTCCAAGAGGCAGTGAGGACCAGCATCACTTTTCCCCGTTGGCACCTTTGCTGTGGCAGCAAAAGCTGGACGTTTGTCTTTTTTGCTCCAGAGAGCGCCGAAAGTGAAAAAAGGTGCTTTTGCAGATAGAGTACTCAGGAAAGCAGAGAGGGCCAAATTGTCTGGGGCATTTGAAGGGGTTCCAGGAGGCAGTGAGGACCAGTATCACTTTTCCCCGCTAGCACTTTTGCTGTGGCAGCAAAAGCTGGACGTTTGTCTTTTTTGCTCCAGAGAGCGCCAAAAGTGAAAAAAGGTGCTTTTGAGGATAGAGTCCTCAGGAAAGCAGAGAGGGCCAAATTGTCTGGGGCATTTGAAGGGGTTCCAGGAGGCAGTGAGGACCAGCATCACTTTTCCCCGCTGGCACTTTAGCTGTGGCAGCAAAAGCTGGACGTTTGTCTTTTTTGCTCCAGAGAGCGCCGAAAGTGAAAAAAGGTGCTTTTGCGGATAGAGTCCTCAGGAAAGCAGAGAGGGCCAAATTGTCTGTGGCATTTGAAGGGGTTCCAGGAGGCAGTGAGGACCAGCATCACTTTTCCCCGCTGGCACCTTTGCTGTGGCAGCAAAAGCTGGACGTTTGTCTTTTTTGCTCCAGAGAGCGCCGAAAGTGAAAAAAGGTGCTTTTGAGGATAGAGTCCTCAGGAAAGCAGAGAGGGCCAAATTGTCTGGGGCATTTAAAGGGGTTCCAGGAGGCAGTGAGGACCAGCATCACTTTTCCCTGCTGGCACCTTTGCTGTGGCAGCAAAAGCTGGACGTTTGTCTTTTTTGCTCCAGAGAGCGCCGAAAGTGAAAAAAGGTGCTTTTGAGGATAGAGTCCTCAGGAAAGCAGAGAGGGCCAAATTTTCTGGGGCATTTGAACGGGTTCCAGGAGGCAGTGAGGACCAGCATCACTTTTCCCCGCTGGCACTTTAGCTTTAACAGCAAAAGCTGGACGTTTGTCTTTTTTGCTCCAGAGAGCGCCGAAAGTGAAAACAGGTCTTTTCAGCATAGAGTCCTCAGGAAAGCAGAGAGGGCCAAATTGTCTGGGGCATTTGAAGGAGTTCCAGGAGGCAGTGAGGACCAGCATCAGTTTTCCCCGCTGGCACCTTTGCTGTGGCAGCAAAAGCTGGACGTTTGTCTTTTTTGCTCCAGAGAGCGCCGAAAGTGAAAAAAGGTGCTTTTGAGGATAGAGTCCTCAGGAAAGCAGAGAGGGCCAAATTCTCTGGGGCATTTGAAGGGGTTCCAGGAGGCAGTGAGGACCAGCATCACTTTTCCCCGCTGGCACTTTAGCTGTGGCAGCAAAATCTGGACGTTTGTCTTTTTTGCTCCAGAGAGCGCCGAAAGTGAAAAAAGGTGCTTTTGAGGATAGAGTCCTCAGGAAAGCAGAGAGGGCCAAATTGTCTGGGGCATTTGAAGGGGTTCCAGGAGGCAGTGAGGACCAGCATCACTTTTCCCCGCTGGCACCTTTGCTGTGGCAGCAAAAGCTGGACGTTTGTCTTTTTTGCTCCAGAGAGCGCCAAAAGTGAAAAAAGGTGCTTTTGCGGATAGAGTCCTCAGGAAAGCAGAGAGGGCCAAATTGTCTGGGGCATTTGAAGGGGTTCCAGGAGGCAGTGAGGACCAGCATCACTTTTCCCCGCTGGCACTTTTGCTGTGGCAGCAAAAGCTGGACGTTTGTCTTTTTTGCTCCAGAGAGCGCCGAAAGTGAAAAAAGGTGCTTTTGAGGATAGAGTCCTCAGGAAAGCAGAGAGGGCCAAATTGTCTGAGGCATTTGAAGGGGTTCCAGGAGGCAGTGAGGACCAGCATCACTTTTCCCCGCTGGCACTTTAGCTGTGGCAGCAAAATCTGGACGTTTGTCTTTTTTGCTCCAGAGAGAGCCGAAAGTGAAAAAAGGTGCTTTTGAGGATAGAGTCCTCAGGAAAGCAGAGAGGGCCAAATTGTATGGGGCATTTAAAGGGGTTCCAGGAGGCAGTGAGAACCAGCATCACTTTTCCCCGCTGGCACCTTTGCTGTGGCAGCAAAAGCTGGACGTTTGTCTTTTTTGCTCCAGAGAGCGCCGAAAGTGAAAAAATGTGCTTTTGAGGATAGAGTCCTCAGGAAAGCAGAGAGGGCCAAATTGTCTGGGGCATTTAAAGGGGTTCCAGGAGGCAGTGAGAACCAGCATCACTTTTCCTTGCTGGCACCTTTGCTGTGGCAGCAAAAGCTGGACGTTTGTCTTTTTTGCTCCGGAGAGCGCCGAAAGTGAAATAAGGTGCTTTTGCGGATAGAGTCCTCAGGAAAGCAGAGAGGGCCAAATTGTCTGGGGCATTTGAAGGGGTTCCAGGAGGCAGTGAGGACCAGCATCACTTTTCCCCGCTGGCACTTTAGCTGTGGCAGCAAAAGCTGGACGTTTGTCTTTTTTGCTCCAGAGAGCGCCGAAAGTGAAAAAAGGTGCTTTTCAGCATAGAGTCCTCAGGAAAGCAGAGAGGGCCAAATTGTCTGGGGCATTTGAAGGGGTTCCAGGAGGCAGTGAGGACCAGCATCACTTTTCCACGCTAGCACTTTAGCTGTAACAGCAAAAGCAGGACGTTTGTCTTTTTTGCTCCAGACAGCGCCGAAAGTGAAAAAAGGTGCTTTTGAGGATAGAGTCCTCAGGAAAGCAGAGAGGGCCAAATTGTCTGGGGCATTTGAAGGGGTTCCAGGAGGCAGTGAGGACCAGCATCACTTTTCCCCGCTGGCACTTTAGCTGTGGCAGCAAAATCTGGACGTTTGTCTTTTTTGCTGCAGACAGCGTCGAAAGTGAAAAAAGGTGCTTTTGAGGATAGAGTCCTCAGGAAAGCAGAGAGGGCCAAATTGTATGGGGCATTTAAAGGGGTTCCAGGAGGCAGTGAGAACCAGCATCACTTTTCCCCGCTGGCACCTTTGCTGTGGCAGCAAAAGCTGGACGTTTGTCTTCTTTGCTCCAGACAGCGCCGAAAGTGAAAAAAGGTGCTTTTGAGGATAGAGTCCTCAGGAAAGCAGAGAGGGCCAAATTGTCTGGGGCATTTGAAGGGGTTCCAGGAGGCAGTGAGGACCAGCATCACTTTTCCCCGCTGGCACCTTTGCTGTGGCAGCAAAAGCTGGACGTTTGTCTTTTTTGCTCCAGAGAGCGCCGAAAGTGAAAAAAGGTGCTTTTGCGGATAGAGTCCTCAGGAAAACAGAGAGGGCCAAATTGTCTGGGGCATTTGAAGGGGTTCCAGGAGGCAGTGAGGACCAGCATCACTTTTCCCCGCTGGCACTTTAGCTGTGGCAGCAAAATCTGGACGTTTGTCTTTTTTGCTCCAGACAGCGCCGAAAGTGAAAAAAGGTGCTTTTGAGGATAGAGTCCTCAGGAAAGCAGAGAGGGCCAAATTGTCTGGGGCATTTGAAGGGGTTCCAGGAGGCAGTGAGGACCAGCATCACTTTTCCCCGCTGGCACCTTTGCTGTGGCAGCAAAAGCTGGACGTTTGTCTTTTTTGCTCCAGAGAGCGCCAAAAGTGAAAAAAGGTGCTTTTGAGGATAGAGTCCTCAGGAAAGCAGAGAGGGCCAAATTGTCTGGGACATTTGAACGGGTTCCAGGAGGCAGTGAGGACCAGCATCACTTTTCCCCGCTTGCACTTTAGCTGTAACAGCAAAATCTGGACGTTTGTCTTTTTTGCTCCAGACAGCGCCGAAAGTGAAAAAAGGTGCTTTTGAGCATAGAGTCCTCAGGAAAGCAGAGAGGACCAAATTGTCTGGGGCATTTGAAGGGGTTCCAGGAGGCAGTGAGAACCAGCATCACTTTTCCCCGCTGGCACTTTAGCTGTGGCAGCAAAATCTGGACGTTTGTCTTTTTTGCTCCAGACAGCGCCGAAAGTGAAAAAAGGTGCTTTTGAGGATAGAGTCCTCAGGAAAGCAGAGAGGGCCAAATTGTCTGGGGCATTTAAAGGGGTTCCAGGAGGCAGTGAGGACCAGCATCACTTTTCCCCGCTGGCACCTTTGCTGTGGCAGCAAAAGCTGGACGTTTGTCTTTTTTGCTCCAGAGAGCGCCGAAAGTGAAAAAAGGTGCTTTTGCGGATAGAGTCCTCAGAAAAGCAGAGAGGGCCAAATTGTCTGGGGCATTTAAAGGGGTTCAAGGAGGCAGTTAGAACCAGCATCACTTTTCCCCGCTGGCACCTTTGCTGTGGCAGCAAAAGCTGGACGTTTGTCTTTTTTGCTCCAGAGAGCGCCGAAAGTGAAAAAAGGTGCTTTTGCGGATAGAGTCCTCAGGAAAGCAGAGAGAGCCAAATTGTCTGGGGCATTTGAAGGGGTTCCAGGAGGCAGTGAGGACCAGCATCACTTTTCCCCGCTGGCACTTTAGCTGTAACAGCAAAAGCTGGACGTTTGTCTTTTTTGCTCCAGACAGCGCCGAAAGTGAAAAAAGGTGCTTTTGAGGATAGAGTCCTCAGGAAAGCAGAGAGGGCCAAATTGTCTGGGGCATTTGAAAAGGTTCCAGGAGGCAGTGAGAACCAGCATCACTTTTCCCCGCTGGCACTTTAGCTGTAACAGCAAAAGCTGGACGTTTGTCTTTTTTGCTCCAGACACGCCGAAAGTGAAAAAAGGTGCTTTTGAGCATAGAGTCCTCAGGAAAGCAGAGAGGGCCAAATTGTCTGGGGCATTTGAAGGGGTTCCAGGAGGCAGTGAGGACCAGCATCACTTTTCGCCGCTGGCACCTTTGCTGTGGCAGCAAAACCTGGACGTTTGTCTTTTTTGCTCCAGAGAGCGCCGAAAGTGAAAAAAGGTGCTTTTGAGGATAGAGTCCTCAGGAAAGCAGAGAGGGCCAAATTGTCTGGGGCATTTGAAGGGGTTCCAGGAGGCAGTGAGGACCAGCATCACTTTTCCCCGCTGGCACTTTTGCTGTGGCAGCAAAAGCTGGACGTTTGTCTTTTTTGCTCCAGAGAGCGCCGAAAGTGAAAAAAGGTGCTTTTGAGGATAGAGTGCTCAGGAAAGCAGAGAGGGCCAAATTGTCTGGGGCATTTAAAGGGGTTCCAGGAGGCAGTGAGAACCAGCATCACTTTTCCCCGCTGGCACCTCTGCTGTGGCAGCAAAAGCTGGACGTTTGTCTTTTTTGCTCCAGACAGCGCCGAAAGTGAAAAAAGGTGCTTTTGAGGATAGAGTCCTCAGGAAAGCAGAGAGGGCCAAATTGTCTGGGGCATTTGAAGGGGTTCCAGGAGGCAGTGAGAACCAGCATCACTTTTCCCCGCTGGCACCTTTGCTGTGGCAGCAAAAGCTGGACGTTTGTCTTTTTTGCTCCGGAGAGCGCCGAAAGTGAAAAAAGGTGCTTTTGCGGATAGAGTCCTCAGGAAAGCAGAGAGGGCCAAATTGTCTGGGGCATTTGAACGGGTTCCAGGAGGCAGTGAGGACCAGCATCACTTTTCCCCGCTGGCACTTTAGCTGTAACAGCAAAAGCTGGACGTTTGTCTTTTTTGCTCCAGACAGCGCCGAAAGTGAAAACAGGTCTTTTCAGCATAGAGTCCTCAGGAAAGCAGAGAGGGCCAAATTGTCTGGGGCATTTGAAGGGGTTCCAGGAGGCAGTGAGGACCAGCATCACTTTTCCCCGCTGGCACCTTTGCTGTGGCAGCAAAAGCTGGACGTTTGTCTTTTTTGCTCCAGAGAGCGCCGAAAGTGAAAAAAGGTGCTTTTGAGGATAGAGTCCTCAGGAAAGCAGAGAGGGCCAAATTGTCTGGGGCATTTGAAGGGGTTCCAGGAGGCAGTGAGGACCAGCATCACTTTTCCCCGCTGGCACCTTTGCTGTGGCAGCAAAAGCTGGACGTTTGTCTTTTTTGCTCCAGAGAGCGCCGAAAGTGAAAAAAGGAGCTTTTGAGGATAGAGTCCTCAGTAAAGCAGAGAGGGACAAATTGTATGGGGCATTTAAAGGGGTTCCAGGAGGCAGTGAGAACCAGCATCACTTTTCCCCGCTGGCACCTTTGCTGTGGCAGCAAAAGCTGGACGTTTGTCTTTTTTGCTCCAGACAGCGCCAAAAGTGAAAAAAGGTGCTTTTGAGGATAGAGTCCTCAGGAAAGCAGAGAGGGCCAAATTGTCTGGGGCATTTGAAGGGGTTCCAGGAGGCAGTGAGAACCAGCATCACTTTTCCCCGCTGGCACCTTTGCTGTGGCAGCAAAAGCTGGACGTTTGTCTTTTTTGCTCCGGAGAGCGCCGAAAGTGAAAAAAGGTGCTTTTGAGCATAGAGTCCTCAGGAAAGCAGAGAGGGCCAAATTGTCTGGGGCATTTGAAGGGGTTCCAGGAGGCAGTGAGGACCAGCATCACTTTTCCCCGCTGGCACTTTAGCTGTAACAGCAAAAGCTGGACGTTTGTCTTTTTTGCTCCAGACAGCGCCGAAAGTGAAAAAAGGTGCTTTTGAGCATAGAGTCCTCAGGAAAGCAGAGAGGGCCAAATTGTCTGGGGCATTTGAAGGGGTTCCAGGAGGCAGTGAGGACCAGCATCACTTTTCCCCGCTGGCACTTTAGCTGTGGCAGTAAAATCTGGACGTTTGTCTTTTTTGTTCCAGACAGCGTCGAAAGTGAAAAAAGGTGCTTTTGAGGATAGAGTCCTCAGGAAAGCAGAGAGGGCCAAATTGTATGGGGCATTTAAAGGGGTTCCAGGAGGCAGTGAGAACCAGCATCACTTTTCCCCGCTGGCACCTTTGCTGTGGCAGCAAAAGCTGGACGTTTGTCTTTTTTGCTCCAGACAGCGCCGAAAGTGAAAAAAGGTGCTTTTGAGGATAGAGTCCTCAGGAAAGCAGAGAGGGCCAAATTGTCTGGGGCATTTGAAGGGGTTCCAGGAGGCAGTGAGGACCAGCATCACTTTTCCCCGCTGGCACCTTTGCTGTGGCAGCAAAAGCTGGACGTTTGTCTTTTTTGCTCCAGAGAGCGCCGAAAGTGAAAAAAAGTGCTTTTGCGGATAGAGTCCTCAGGAAAACAGAGAGGGCCAAATTGTCTGGGGCATTTGAAGGGGTTCCAGGAGGCAGTGAGGACCAGCATCACTTTTCCCCGCTGGCACTTTAGCTGTAACAGCAAAATCTGGACGTTTGTCTTTTTTGCTCCAGACAGCGCCGAAAGTGAAAAAAGGTGCTTTTGAGGATAGAGTCCTCAGGAAAGCAGAGAGGGCCAAATTGTCTGGGGCATTTGAAGGGGTTCCAGGAGGCAGTGAGGACCAGCATCACTTTTCCCCGCTAGCACCTTTTCTGTGGCAGCAAAAGCTGGACGTTTGTCTTTTTTGCTCCAGAGAGCGCCAAAAGTGAAAAAAGGTGCTTTTGAGGATAGAGTCCTCAGGAAAGCAGAGAGGGCCAAATTGTCTGGGGCATTTGAACGGGTTCCAGGAGGCAGTGAGGACCAGCATCACTTTTCCCCGCTGGCACTTTAGCTGTAACAGCAAAATCTGGACGTTTGTCTTTTTTGCTCCAGAGAGCGCCGAAAGTGAAAAAAGGTGCTTTTGAGGATAGAGTCCTCAGGAAAGCAGAGAGGGCCAAATTGTCTGGGGCATTTGAAGGGGTTCCAGGAGGCAGTGAGGACCAGCATCACTTTTCCCCGCTGGCACTTTAGCTGTGGCAGTAAAATCTGGACGTTTGTCTTTTTTGCTCCAGACAGCGTCGAAAGTGAAAAAAGGTGCTTTTGAGGATAGAGTCCTCAGGAAAGCAGAGAGGGCCAAATTGTATGGGGCATTTAAAGGGGTTCCAGGAGGCAGTGAGAACCAGCATCACTTTTCCCCGCTGGCACCTTTGCTGTGGCAGCAAAAGCTGGACGTTTGTCTTTTTTGCTCCAGACAGCGCCGAAAGTGAAAAAAGGTGCTTTTGAGGATAGAGTCCTCAGGAAAGCAGAGAGGGCCAAATTGTCTGGGGCATTTGAAGGGGTTCCAGGAGGCAGTGAGGACCAGCATCACTTTTCCCCGCTGGCACCTTTGCTGTGGAAGCAAAAGCTGGACGTTTGTCTTTTTTGCTCCAGAGAGCGCCGAAAGTGAAAAAAGGTGCTTTTGAGGATAGAGTCCTCAGGAAAGCAGAGAGGGCCAAATTGTCTGGGGCATTTGAAGGGGTTCCAGGAGGCAGTGAGGACCAGCATCATATTTCCCCGCTAGCACCTTTGCTGTGGCAGCAAAAGCTGGACGTTTGTCTCTTTTGCTCCAGAGAGCGCCAAAAGTGAAAAAAGCTGCTTTTGAGGATAGAGTCCTCAGGAAAGCAGACAGGGCCAAATTGTCTGGGGCATTTGAACGGGTTCCAGGAGGCAGTGAGGACCAGCATCACTTTTCCCCGCTGGCACTTTAGCTGTAACAGCAAAATCTGGACGTTTGTCTTTTTTGCTCCAGACAGCGCCGAAAGTGAAAAAAGGTGCTTTTGAGCATAGAGTCCTCAGGAAAGCAGAGAGGGCCAAATTGTCTGGGGCATTTGAAGGGGTTCCAGGAGGCAGTGAGAACCAGCATCACTTTTCCCCGCTGGCACCTTTGCTGTGGCAGCAAAAGCTGGACGTTTGTCTTTTTTGCTCCGGAGAGCGCCGAAAGTGAAAAAAGGTGCTTTTGAGGATAGAGTCCTCAGGAAAGCAGAGAGGGCCAAATTGTCTGGGGCATTTGAAGGGGTTCCAGGAGGCAGTGAGGACCAGCATCACTTTTCCCCGCTGGCACTTTTGCTGTGGCAGCAAAATCTGGACGTTTGTCTTTTTTGCTCCAGAGAGCGCCGAAAGTGAAAAAAGGTGCTTTTGAGGATAGAGTCCTCAGGAAAGCAGAGAGGGCCAAATTGTCTGAGGCATTTGAAGGGGTTCCAGGAGGCAGTGAGGACCAGCATCACTTTTCCCCGCTGGCACTTTAGCTGTGGCAGCAAAATCTGGACGTTTGTCTTTTTTGCTCCAGAGAGCGCCGAAAGTGAAAAAAGGTGCTTTTTAGGATAGAGTCCTCAGTAAAGCAGAGAGGGCCAAATTGTATGGGGCATTTAAAGGGGTTCCAGGAGGCAGTGAGAACCAGCATCACTTTTCCCCGCTGGCACCTTTGCTGTGGCAGCAAAAGCTGGACGTTTGTCTTTTTTGCTCCAGACAGCGCCGAAAGTGAAAAAATGTGCTTTTGCGGATAGAGTTCTCAGGAAAGCAGAGAGGGCCAAATTGTCTGGGGCATTTAAAGGGGTTCCAGGAGGCAGTGAGAACCAGCATCACTTTTCCCCGCTGGCACCTTTGCTGTGGCAGCAAAAGCTGGACGTTTGTCTTTTTTGCTCCGGAGAGCGCCGAAAGTGAAATAAGGTGCTTTTGCGGATAGAGTCCTCAGGAAAGCAGAGAGGGCCAAATTGTCTGGGGCATTTGAACGGGTTCCAGGAGGCAGTGAGGACCAGCATCACTTTTCCCCGCTGGCACTTTAGCTGTGGTAGCAAAAGCTGGACGTTTGTCTTTTTTGCTCCAGAGAGCGCCGAAATTGAAAAAAGGTGCTTTTGAGGATAGAGTCCTCAGGAAAGCAGAGAGGGCCAAATTGTCTGGGGCATTTGAAGGGGTTCCAGGAGGCAGTGAGGACCAGCATCACTTTTCCCCGCTGGCACTTTAGCTGTAACAGCAAAAGCTGGACGTTTGTCTTTTTTCTCCAGACAGCGCCGAAAGTGAAAAAAGGTGCTTTTGCGGATAGAGTGCTCAGGAAAGCAGAGAGGGCCAAATTGTCTGGGGCATTTGAAGGGGTTCCAGGAGGCAGTGAGGACCAGCATCACTTTTCCCCGCTGGCACTTTAGCTGTGGCAGTAAAATCTGGACGTTTGTCTTTTTTGCTCCAGACAGCGTCGAAAGTGAAAAAAGGTGCTTTTGAGGATAGAGTCCTCAGGAAAGCAGAGAGGGCCAAATTGTATGGGGCATTTAAAGGGGTTCCAGGAGGCAGTGAGAACCAGCATCACTTTTCCCCGCTGGCACCTTTGCTGTGGCAGCAAAAGCTGGACGTTTGTCTTTTTTGCTCCAGAGAGCGCCGAAAGTGAAAAAAGGTGCTTTTGAGGATAGAGTCCTCAGGAAAGCAGAGAGGGCCAAATTGTCTGGGGCATTTGAAGGGGTTCCAGGAGGCAGTGAGGACCAGCATCACTTTTCCCCGCTGGCACCTTTGCTGTGGCAGCAAAAGCTGGATGTTTGTCTTTTTTGCTCCAGACAGCGCCGAAAGTGAAAAAAGGTGCTTTTGCGGATAGAGTCCTCAGGAAAACAGAGAGGGCCAAATTGTCTGGGGCATTTGAAGGTGTTCCAGGAGGCAGTGAGGACCAGCATCACTTTTCCCCGCTGGCACTTTAGCTGTGGCAGCAAAATCTGGACGTTTGTCTTTTTTGCTCCAGACAGCGCCGAAAGTGAAAAAAGGTGCTTTTGAGGATAGAGTCCTCAGGAAAGTAGAGAGGGCCAAATTGTCTGGGGCATTTGAAGGGGTTCCAGGAGGCAGTGAGGACCAGCATCACTTTTCCCCGCTAGCACCTTTTCTGTGGCAGCAAAAGCTGGACGTTTGTCTTTTTTCCTCCAGAGAGCGCCGAAAGTGAAAAAAGGTGCTTTTGAGGATAGAGTCCTCAGGAAAGCAGAGAGGGCCAAATTGTCTGGGGCATTTGAAGGGGTTCCAGGAGGCAGTGAGGACCAGCATCACTTTTCCCCGCTGGCACTTTAGCTGTGGCAGTAAAATCTGGACGTTTGTCTTTTTTGCTCCAGACAGCGTCGAAAGTGAAAAAAGGTGCTTTTGAGGATAGAGTCCTCAGGAAAGCAGAGAGGGCCAAATTGTATGGGGCATTTAAAGGGGTTCCAGGAGGCAGTGAGAACCAGCATCACTTTTCCCCGCTGGCACCTTTGCTGTGGCAGCAAAAGCTGGACGTTTGTCTTTTTTGCTCCAGACAGCGCCGAAAGTGAAAAAAGGTGCTTTTGAGGATAGAGTCCTCAGGAAAGCAGAGAGGGCCAAATTGTCTGGGGCATTTGAACGGGTTCCAGGAGGCAGTGAGGACCAGCATCACTTTTCCCCGCTGGCACTTTAGCTGTAACAGCAAAATCTGGACGTTTGTCTTTTTTGCTCCAGAGAGCGCCGAAAGTGAAAAAAGGTGCTTTTGAGGATAGAGTCCTCAGGAAAGCAGAGAGGGCCAAATTGTCTGGGGCATTTGAAGGGGTTCCAGGAGGCAGTGAGGACCAGCATCACTTTTCCCCGCTGGCACTTTAGCTGTGGCAGTAAAATCTGGACGTTTGTCTTTTTTGCTCCAGACAGCGTCGAAAGTGAAAAAAGGTGCTTTTGAGGATAGAGTCCTCAGGAAAGCAGAGAGGGCCAAATTGTATGGGGCATTTAAAGGGGTTCCAGGAGGCAGTGAGAACCAGCATCACTTTTCCCCGCTGGCACCTTTGCTGTGGCAGCAAAAGCTGGACGTTTGTCTTTTTTGCTCCAGACAGCGCCGAAAGTGAAAAAAGGTGCTTTTGAGGATAGAGTCCTCAGGAAAGCAGAGAGGGCCAAATTGTCTGGGGCATTTGAAGGGGTTCCAGGAGGCAGTGAGGACCAGCATCACTTTTCCCCGCTGGCACCTTTGCTGTGGCAGCAAAAGCTGGACGTTTGTCTTTTTTGCTCCAGAGAGCGCCGAAAGTGAAAAAAGGTGCTTTTGAGGATAGAGTCCTCAGGAAAGCAGAGAGGGCCAAATTGTCTGGGGCATTTGAAGGGGTTCCAGGAGGCAGTGAGGACCAGCATCACTTTTCCCCGCTAGCACCTTTGCTGTGGCAGCAAAAGATGGACGTTTGTCTCTTTTGCTCCAGAGAGCGCCAAAAGTGAAAAAAGGTGCTTTTGAGGATAGAGTCCTCAGGAAAGCAGACAGGGCCAAATTGTCTGGGGCATTTGAACGGGTTCCAGGAGGCAGTGAGGACCAGCATCACTTTTCCCCGCTGGCACTTTAGCTGTAACAGCAAAATCTGGACGTTTGTCTTTTTTGCTCCAGACAGCGCCGAAAGTGAAAAAAGGTGCTTTTGAGCATAGAGTCCTCAGGAAAGCAGAGAGGGCCAAATTGTCTGGGGCATTTGAAGGGGTTCCAGGAGGCAGTGAGAACCAGCATCACTTTTCCCCGCTGGCACTTTAGCTGTGGCAGCAAAAGCTGGACGTTTGTCTTTTTTGCTCCGGAGAGCGCCGAAAGTGAAAAAAGGTGCTTTTGAGGATAGAGTCCTCAGGAAAGCAGAGAGGGCCAAATTGTCTGGGGCATTTGAAGGGGTTCCAGGAGGCAGTGAGGACCAGCATCACTTTTCCCCGCTGGCACTTTAGCTGTGGCAGCAAAAGCTGGACGTTTGTCTTTTTTGCTCCAGAGAGCGTCGAAAGTGAAAAAAGGTGCTTTTGAGGATAGAGTGCTCAGGAAAGCAGAGAGGGCCAAATTGTCTGGGGCATTTGAAGGGGTTCCAGGAGGCAGTGAGGACCAGCATCACTTTTCCCCGCTGGCACCTTTGCTGTGGCAGCAAAAGCTGGACGTTTGTCTTTTTTGCTCCAGAGAGCGCCAAAAGTGAAAAAAGGTGCTTTTGCGGATAGAGTCCTCAGGAAAGCAGAGAGGGCCAAATTGTCTGGGGCATTTGAAGGGGTTCCAGGAGGCAGTGAGGACCAGCATCACTTTTCCCCGCTGGCACTTTTGCTGTGGCAGCAAAATCTGGACGTTTGTCTTTTTTGCTCCAGAGAGCGCCGAAAGTGAAAAAAGGTGCTTTTGAGGATAGAGTCCTCAGGAAAGCAGAGAGGGCCAAATTGTCTGAGGCATTTGAAGGGGTTCCAGGAGGCAGTGAGGACCAGCATCACTTTTCCCCGCTGGCACTTTAGCTGTGGCAGCAAAATCTGGACGTTTGTCTTTTTTGCTCCAGAGAGCGCCGAAAGTGAAAAAAGGTGCTTTTGAGGATAGAGTCCTCAGTAAAGCAGAGAGGGCCAAATTGTATGGGGCATTTAAAGGGGTTCCAGGAGGCAGTGAGAACCAGCATCACTTTTCCCCGCTGGCACCTTTGCTGTGGCAGCAAAAGCTGGACGTTTGTCTTTTTTGCTCCAGACAGCGCCGAAAGTGAAAAAATGTGCTTTTGAGGATAGAGTTCTCAGGAAAGCAGAGAGGGCCAAATTGTCTGGGGCATTTAAAGGGGTTCCAGGAGGCAGTGAGAACCAGCATCACTTTTCCCCGCTGGCACCTTTGCTGTGGCAGCAAAAGCTGGACGTTTGTCTTTTTTGCTCCGGAGAGCGCCGAAAGTGAAAACAGGTCTTTTCAGCATAGAGTCCTCAGGAAAGCAGAGAGGGCCAAATTGTCTGGGGCATTTGAACGGGTTCCAGGAGGCAGTGAGGACCAGCATCACTTTTCCCCGCTGGCACTTTAGCTGTGGTAGCAAAAGCTGGACGTTTGTCTTTTTTGCTCCAGAGAGCGCCGAAATTGAAAAAAGGTGCTTTTGAGGATAGAGTCCTCAGGAAAGCAGAGAGGGCCAAATTGTCTGGGGCATTTGAAGGGGTTCCAGGAGGCAGTGAGGACCAGCATCACTTTTCCCCGCTGGCACTTTAGCTGTAACAGCAAAAGCTGGACGTTTGTCTTTTTTCTCCAGACAGCGCCGAAAGTGAAAAAAGGTGCTTTTGCGGATAGAGTGCTCAGGAAAGCAGAGAGGGCCAAATTGTCTGGGGCATTTGAAGGGGTTCCAGGAGGCAGTGAGGACCAGCATCACTTTTCCCCGCTGGCACTTTAGCTGTGGCAGTAAAATCTGGAAGTTTGTCTTTTTTGCTCCAGACAGCGTCGAAAGTGAAAAAAGGTGCTTTTGAGGATAGAGTCCTCAGGAAAGCAGAGAGGGCCAAATTGTATGGGGCATTTAAAGGGGTTCCAGGAGGCAGTGAGAACCAGCATCACTTTTCCCCGCTGGCACCTTTGCTGTGGCAGCAAAAGCTGGACGTTTGTCTTTTTTGCTCCAGAGAGCGCCGAAAGTGAAAAAAGGTGCTTTTGAGGATAGAGTCCTCAGGAAAGCAGAGAGGGCCAAATTGTCTGGGGCATTTGAAGGGGTTCCAGGAGGCAGTGAGGACCAGCATCACTTTTCCCCGCTGGCACCTTTGCTGTGGCAGCAAAAGCTGGACGTTTGTCTTTTTTGCTCCAGAGAGCGCCGAAAGTGAAAAAAGGTGCTTTTGCGGATAGAGTCCTCAGGAAAGCAGAGAGGGCCAAATTGTCTGGGGCATTTGAAGGGGTTCCAGGAGGCAGTGAGGACCAGCATCACTTTTCCCCGCTAGCACCTTTTCTGTGGCAGCAAAAGCTGGACGTTTGTCTTTTTTGCTCCAGAGAGCGCCGAAAGTGAAAAAAGGTGCTTTTGAGGATAGAGTCCTCAGGAAAGCAGAGAGGGCCAAATTGTCTGGGGCATTTGAAGGGGTTCCAGGAGGCAGTGAGGACCAGCATCACTTTTCCCCGCTGGCACTTTAGCTGTGGCAGTAAAATCTGGACGTTTGTCTTTTTTGCTCCAGACAGCGTCGAAAGTGAAAAAAGGTGCTTTTGAGGATAGAGTCCTCAGGAAAGCAGAGAGGGCCAAATTGTATGGGGCATTTAAAGGGGTTCCAGGAGGCAGTGAGAACCAGCATCACTTTTCCCCGCTGGCACCTTTGCTGTGGCAGCAAAAGCTGGACGTTTGTCTTTTTTGCTCCAGACAGCGCCGAAAGTGAAAAAAGGTGCTTTTGAGGATAGAGTCCTCAGGAAAGCAGAGAGGGCCAAATTGTCTGGGGCATTTGAAGGGGTTCCAGGAGGCAGTGAGGACCAGCATCACTTTTCCCCGCTGGCACTTTAGCTGTGGCAGCAAAAGCTGGACGTTTGTCTTTTTTGCTCCAGAGAGCGCCGAAAGTGAAAAAAGGTGCTTTTGCGGATAGAGTCCTCAGGAAAGCAGACAGGGCCAAATTGTCTGGGGCATTTGAACGGGTTCCAGGAGGCAGTGAGGACCAGCATCACTTTTCCCCGCTGGCACTTTAGCTGTAACAGCAAAATCTGGACGTTTGTCTTTTTTGCTCCAGACAGCGCCGAAAGTGTAAAAAGGTGCTTTTGAGCATAGAGTCCTCAGGAAAGCAGAGAGGGCCAAATTGTCTGGGGCATTTGAAGGGGTTCCAGGAGGCAGTGAGAACCAGCATCACTTTTCCCCGCTGGCACCTTTGCTGTGGCAGCAAAAGCTGGACGTTTGTCTTTTTTGCTCCGGAGAGCGCCGAAAGTGAAAAAAGGTGCTTTTGAGGATAGAGTCCTCAGGAAAGCAGAGAGGGCCAAATTGTCTGGGGCATTTGAAGGGGTTCCAGGAGGCAGTGAGGACCAGCATCACTTTTCCCCGCTGGCACTTTAGCTGTGGCAGCAAAATCTGGACGTTTGTCTTTTTTGCTCCAGAGAGCGTCGAAAGTGAAAAAAGGTGCTTTTGAGGATAGAGTCCTCAGGAAAGCAGAGAGGGCCAAATTGTCTGGGGCATTTGAAGGGGTTCCAGGAGGCAGTGAGGACCAGCATCACTTTTCCCCGCTGGCACCTTTGCTGTGGCAGCAAAAGCTGGACGTTTGTCTTTTTTGCTCCAGAGAGCGCCAAAAGTGAAAAAAGGTGCTTTTGCGGATAGAGTCCTCAGGAAAGCAGAGAGGGCCAAATTGTCTGGGGCATTTGAAGGGGTTCCAGGAGGCAGTGAGGACCAGCATCACTTTTCCCCCCTGGCACTTTTGCTGTGGCAGCAAAATCTGGACGTTTGTCTTTTTTGCTCCAGAGAGCGCCGAAAGTGAAAAAAGGTGCTTTTGAGGATAGAGTCCTCAGGAAAGCAGAGAGGGCCAAATTGTCTGAGGCATTTGAAGGGGTTCCAGGAGGCAGTGAGGACCAGCATCACTTTTCCCCGCTGGCACTTTAGCTGTGGCAGCAAAATCTGGACGTTTGTCTTTTTTGCTCCAGAGAGCGCCGAAAGTGAAAAAAGGTGCTTTTGAGGATAGAGTCCTCAGGAAAGCAGAGAGGGCCAAATTGTATGGGGCATTTAAAGGGGTTCCAGGAGGCAGTGAGAACCAGCATCACTTTTCCCCGCTGGCACCTTTGCTGTGGCAGCAAAAGCTGGACGTTTGTCTTTTTTGCTCCAGACAGCGCCGAAAGTGAAAAAATGTGCTTTTGAGGATAGAGTTCTCAGGAAAGCAGAGAGGGCCAAATTGTCTGGGGCATTTAAAGGGGTTCCAGGAGGCAGTGAGAACCAGCATCACTTTTCCCCGCTGGCACCTTTGCTGTGGCAGCAAAAGCTGGACGTTTGTCTTTTTTGCTCCGGAGAGCGCCGAAAGTGAAAAAAGGTGCTTTTGCGGATAGAGTCCTCAGGAAAGCAGAGAGGGCCAAATTGTCTGGGGCATTTGAACGGGTTCCAGGAGGCAGTGAGGACCAGCATCACTTTTCCCCGCTGGCACTTTAGCTGTGGTAGCAAAAGCTGGACGTTTGTCTTTTTTGCTCCAGAGAGCGCCGAAATTGAAAAAAGGTGCTTTTGAGGATAGAGTCCTCAGGAAAGCAGAGAGGGCCAAATTGTCTGGGGCATTTGAAGGGGTTCCAGGAGGCAGTGAGGACCAGCATCACTTTTCCCCGCTGGCACTTTAGCTGTAACAGCAAAAGCTGGACGTTTGTCTTTTTTCTCCAGACAGCGCCGAAAGTGAAAAAAGGTGCTTTTGCGGATAGAGTGCTCAGGAAAGCAGAGAGGGCCAAATTGTCTGGGGCATTTGAAGGGGTTCCAGGAGGCAGTGAGGACCAGCATCACTTTTCCCCGCTGGCACTTTAGCTGTGGCAGTAAAATCTGGACGTTTGTCTTTTTTGCTCCAGACAGCGTCGAAAGTGAAAAAAGGTGCTTTTGAGGATAGAGTCCTCAGGAAAGCAGAGAGGGCCAAATTGTATGGGGCATTTAAAGGGGTTCCAGGAGGCAGTGAGAACCAGCATCACTTTTCCCCGCTGGCACCTTTGCTGTGGCAGCAAAAGCTGGACGTTTGTCTTTTTTGCTCCAGAGAGCGCCGAAAGTGAAAAAAGGTGCTTTTGAGGATAGAGTCCTCAGGAAAGCAGAGAGGGCCAAATTGTCTGGGGCATTTGAAGGGGTTCCAGGAGGCAGTGAGGACCAGCATCACTTTTCCCCGCTGGCACCTTTGCTGTGGCAGCAAAAGCTGGACGTTTGTCTTTTTTGCTCCAGAGAGCGCCGAAAGTGAAAAAAGGTGCTTTTGCGGATAGAGTCCTCAGGAAAACAGAGAGGGCCAAATTGTCTGGGGCATTTGAAGGTGTTCCAGGAGGCAGTGAGGACCAGCATCACTTTTCCCCGCTGGCACTTTAGCTGTGGCAGCAAAATCTGGACGTTTGTCTTTTTTGCTCCAGACAGCGCCGAAAGTGAAAAAAGGTGCTTTTGAGGATAGAGTCCTCAGGAAAGCAGAGAGGGCCAAATTGTCTGGGGCATTTGAACGGGTTCCAGGGGGCAGTGAGGACCAGCATCACTTTTCCCCGCTAGCACCTTTGCTGTGGCAGCAAAAGCTGGACGTTTGTCTTTTTTGCTCCAGAGAGCGCCAAAAGTGAAAAAAGTTGCTTTTGAGGATAGAGTCCTCAGGAAAGCAGAGAGGGCCAAATTTTCTGGGGCATTTGAACGGGTTCCAGGAGGCAGTGAGGACCAGCATCACTTTTCCCCGCTGGCACTTTAGCTGTAACAGCAAAATCTGGACGTTTGTCTTTTTTGCTCCAGAGAGCGCCGAAAGTGAAAAAAGGTGCTTTTGAGCATAGAGTCCTCAGGAAAGCAGAGAGGGCCAAATTGTCTGGGGCATTTGAAGGGGTTCCAGGAGGCAGTGAGAACCAGCATCACTTTTCCCCGCTGGCACTTTAGCTGTGGCAGCAAAATCTGGACGTTTGTCTTTTTTGCTCCAGACAGCGCCGAAAGACAAAAAAGGTGCTTTTGAGGATAGAGTCCTCAGGAAAGCAGAGAGGGCCAAATTGTCTGGGGCATTTAAAGGGGTTCCAGGAGGCAGTGAGGACCAGCATCACTTTTCCCCGCTGGCACCTTTGCTGTGGCAGCAAAAGCTGGACGTTTGTCTTTTTTGCTCCAGAGAGCGCCGAAAGTGAAAAAAGGTGCTTTTGCGGATAGAGTCCTCAGGAAAGCAGAGAGGGCCAAATTGTCTGGGGCATTTAAAGGGGTTCAAGGAGGCAGTTAGAACCAGCATCACTTTTCCCCGCTGGCACCTTTGCTGTGGCAGCAAAAGCTGGACGTTTGTCTTTTTTGCTCCAGAGAGCGCCGAAAGTGAAAAAAGGTGCTTTTGCGGATAGAGTCCTCAGGAAAGCAGAGAGGGCCAAATTGTCTGGGGCATTTGAAGGGGTTCCAGGAGGCAGTGAGGACCAGCATCACTTTTCCCCGCTGGCACTTTAGCTGTAACAGCAAAAGCTGGACGTTTGTCTTTTTTGCTCCAGACAGCGCCGAAAGTGAAAAAAGGTGCTTTTGAGGATAGAGTGCTCAGGAAAGCAGAGAGGGCCAAATTGTCTGGGGCATTTGAAGGGGTTCCAGGAGGCAGTGAGGCCCAGCATCACTTTTCCCCGCTGGCACTTTAGCTGTGGCAGCAAAATCTGGACGTTTGTCTTTTTTGCTCCAGAGAGCGCCGAAAGTGAAAAAAGGTGCTTTTGAGGATAGAGTCCTCAGGAAAGCAGAGAGGGCCAAATTGTCTGGGGCATTTGAAAAGGTTCCAGGAGGCAGTGAGGACCAGCATCACTTTTCCCCGCTGGCACTTTAGCTGTGGCAGCAAAATCTGGACGTTTGTCTTTTTTGCTCCAGACAGCGCCGAAAGTGAAAAAAGGTGCTTTTGAGGATAGAGTCCGCAGGAAAGCAGAGAGGGCCAAATTCTCTGGGGCATTTGAAGGGGTTCCAGGAGGCAGTGAGGACCAGCATCACTTTTCCCCGCTGGCACCTTTGCTGTGGCAGCAAAAGCTGGACGTTTGTCTTTTTTGCTCCAGAGAGCGCCAAAAGTGAAAAAAGGTGCTTTTGAGGATAGAGTCCTCAGGAAAGCAGAGAGGGCCAAATTGTCTGGGGCATTTGAAGGGGTTCCAGGAGGCAGTGAGGACCAGCATCACTTTTCCCCGCTGGCACTTTAGCTGTGGCAGCAAAAGCTGGACGTTTGCCTTTTTTGCTCCAGACAGCGCCGAAAGTGAAAAAAGGTGCTTTTGAGGATAGAGTCCTCAGGAAAGCAGAGAGGGCCAAATTGTCTGGGGCATTTGAAGGGGTTCCAGGAGGCAGTGAGGACCAGCATCACTTTTCCCTGCTGGCACCTTTGCTGTGGCAGCAAAAGCTGGACGTTTGTCTTTTTTGCTCCAGAGAGCGCCGAAAGTGAAAAAAGGTGCTTTTGAGGATAGAGTCCTCAGGAAAGCAGAGAGGGCCAAATTGTCTGGGGCATTTGAACGGGTTCCAGGAGGCAGTGAGGACCAGCATCACTTTTCCCCGCTGTCACTTTAGCTGTAACAGCAAATTCTGGACGTTTGTCTTTTTTGCTCCAGACAGCGCCGAAAGTGAAAAAAGGTGCTTTTGAGGATAGAGTCCTCAGGAAAGCAGAGAGGGCCAAATTGTCTGGGGCATTTGAAGGGGTTCCAGGAGGCAGTGAGAACCAGCATCACTTTTCCCCGCTGGCACCTTTGCTGTGGCAGCAAAAGCTGGACGTTTGTCTTTTTTGCTCCAGAGAGCGCCGAAAGTGAAAAAAGGTGCTTTTGCCGATAGAGTCCTCAGGAAAGCAGAGAGGGCCAAATTGTCTGGGGCATTTGAAGGGGTTCCAGGAGGCAGTGAGGACCAGCATCACTTTTCCCCGCTGGCACCTTTGCTGTGGCAGCAAAAGCTGGACGTTTGTCTTTTTTGCTCCAGAGAGCGCCAAAAGTGAAAAAAGGTGCTTTTGAGGATAGAGTCCTCAGGAAAGCAGAGAGGGCCAAATTGTCTGGGGCATTTGAAGGGGTTCCAGGAGGCAGTGAGGACCAGCATCACTTTTCCCCGCTGGCACCTTTGCTGTGGCAGCAAAAGATGGACGTTTGTCTTTTTTGCTCCAGACAGCGCCGAAAGTGAAAAAAGGTGCTTTTGAGCATAGAGTCCTCAGGAAAGCAGAGAGGGCCAAATTGTCTGGGGCATTTGAAGGGGTTCCAGGAGGCAGTGAGGACCAGCATCACTTTTCCCCGCTGGCACCTTTGCTGTGGCAGCAAAAGCTGGACGTTTGTCTTTTTTGCTCCAGAGAGCGCCGAAAGTGAAAAAAGGTGCTTTTGAGGATAGAGTGCTCAGGAAAGCAGAGAGGGCCAAATTGTCTGGGGCATTTGAAGGGGTTCCAGGAGGCAGTGAGGACCAGCATCACTTTTCCTTGCTGGCACTTTAGCTGTGGCAGCAAAATCTGGACGTTTGTCTTTTTTGCTCCAGAGAGCGCCAAAAGTGAAAAAAGGTGCTTTTGCGTATAGAGTCCTCAGGAAAGCAGAGAGGGCCAAATTGTCTGGGGCATTTGAAGGGGTTCCAGGAGGCAGTGAGGACCAGCATCACTTTTCCCCGCTGGCACCTTTGCTGTGGCAGCAAAAGCTGGACGTTTGTCTTTTTTGCTCCAGACAGCGCCAAAAGTGAAAAAAGGTGCTTTTGAGGATAGAGTCCTCAGGAAAGCAGAGAGGGCCAAATTGTCTGGGGCATTTGAAGGGGTTCCAGGAGGCAGTGAGGACCAGCATCACTTTTCCCCGCTGGCACTTTAGCTGTGGCAGCAAAATCTGGACTTTTGTCGTTTTTGCTCCAGAGAGCGCCGAAAGTGAAAAAAGGTGCTTTTGAGGATAGAGTCCTCAGGAAAGCAGAGAGGGCCAAATTGTCTGGGGCATTTGAAGGGGTTCCAGGAGGCAGTGAGGACCAGCATCACTTTTCCCCGCTGGCACTTTAGCTGTGGCAGCAAAATCTGGACGTTTGTCTTTTTTGCTCCAGAGAGCGCCAACAGTGAAAAAAGGTGCTTTTGCGTATAGAGTCCTCAGGAAAGCAGAGAGGGCCAAATTGTCTGGGGCATTTGAAGGGGTTCCAGGAGGCAGTGAGAACCAGCATCACTTTTCCCCGCTGGCACCTTTGCTGTGGCAGCAAAAGCTGGACGTTTGTCTTTTTTGCTCCAGAGAGCGCCGAAAGTGAAAAAAGGTGCTTTTGCGGATAGAGTGCTCAGGAAAGCAGAGAGGGCCAAATTGTCTGGGGCATTTGAAGGGGTTCCAGGAGGCAGTGAGGACCAGCATCACTTTTCCCCGCTGGCACTTTAGCTGTGGCAGCAAAAGCTGGACGTTTGTCTTTTTTGCTCCAGACGCCGAAAGTGAAAAAAGGTGCTTTTGAGGATAGAGTCCTCAGGAAAGCAGAGAGGGCCAAATTGTCTGGGGCATTTGAAGGGGTTCCAGGAGGCAGTGAGGACCAGCATCACTTTTCCCCGCTGGCACCTTTGCTGTGGCAGCAAAAGCTGGACGTTTGTCTTTTTTGCTCCAGACAGCGCCAAATGTGAAAAAAGGTGCTTTTGAGGATAGAGTCCTCAGGAAAGCAGAGAGGGCCAAATTGTCTGGGGCATTTAAAGGGGTTCCAGGAGGCAGTGAGGACCAGCATCACTTTTCCCCGCTGGCACTTTAGCTGTGGCAGCAAAACCTGGACGTTTGTCTTTTTTGCTCCAGAGAGCGCCGAAAGTGAAAAAAGGTGCTTTTGAGGATAGAGTCCTCAGGAAAGCAGAGAGGGCCAAATTGTCTGGGGCATTTGAAGGGGTTCCAGGAGGCAGTGAGGACCAGCATCACTTTTCCCCGCTGGCACTTTAGCTGTGGCAGCAAAATCTGGACGTTTGTCTTTTTTGCTCCAGAGAGCGCCGAAAGTGAAAAAAGGTGCTTTTGAGGATAGAGTGCTCAGGAAAGCAGAGAGGGCCAAATTGTATGGGGCATTTAAAGGGGTTCCAGGAGGCAGTGAGGACCAGCATCACTTTTCCCCGCTGGCACCTTTGCTGTGGCAGCAAAAGCTGGACGTTTGTCTTTTTTGCTCCAGAGAGCGCCAAAAGTGAAAAAAGGTGCTTTTGCGGATGGAGTCCTCAGGAAAGCAGAGAGGGCCAAATTGTATGGGGCATTTAAAGGGGTTCCAGGAGGCAGTGAGGACCAGCATCACTTTTCCCCGCTGGCACCTTTGCTGTGGCAGCAAAAGCTGGACGTTTGTCTTTTTTGCTCCAGACAGCGCCAAATGTGAAAAAAGGTGCTTTTGAGGATAGAGTCCTCAGGAAAGCAGAGAGGGCCAAATTGTCTGGGGCATTTGAAGGGGTTCCAGGAGGCAGTGAGAACCAGCATCACTTTTCCCCGCTGGCACCTTTGCTGTGGCAGCAAAAGCTGGACGTTTGTCTTTTTTGCTCCAGACAGCACCGAAAGTGAAAAAAGGTGCTTTTGAGGATAGAGTCTGCAGGAAAGTAGAGAGGGCCAAATTGTCTGGGGCATTTGAAGGGGTTCCAGGAGGCAGTGAGGACCAGCATCACTTTTCCCCGCTGGCACTTTAGCAGTGGCAGCAAAATCTGGACGTTTGTCGTTTTTCCTCCAGAGAGCGCCAAAAGTGAAAAAAGGTGCTTTTGCGTATAGAGTCCTCAGGAAAGCAGAGAGGGCCAAATTGTCTGGGGCATTTGAAGGGGTTCCAGGAGGCAGTGAGAACCAGCATCACTTTTCCTTGCTGGCACCTTTGCTGTGGCAGTAAAAGCTGGACGTTTGTCTTTTTTGCTCCAGAGAGCGCCGAAAGTGAAAAAAGGTGCTTTTGCGGATAGAGTGCTCAGGAAAGCAGAGAGGGCCAAATTGTCTGGGGCATTTGAAGGGGTTCCAGGAGGCAGTGAGGACCAGCATCACTTTTCCCCGCTGGCACTTTAGCTGTGGCAGCAAAATCTGGACGTTTGTCTTTTTTGCTCCAGACGCCGAAAGTGAAAAAAGGTGCTTTTGAGGATAGAGTCCTCAGGAAAGCAGAGAGGGCCAAATTGTCTGGGGCATTTGAAGGGGTTCCAGGAGGCAGTGAGGACCAGCATCACTTTTCCCCGCTGGCACCTTTGCTGTGGCAGCAAAATCTGGACGTTTGTCTTTTTTGCTCCAGAGAGCGCCGAAAGTGAAAAAAGGTGCTTTTGAGGATAGAGTGCTCAGGAAAGCAGAGAGGGCCAAATTGTCTGGGGCATTTGAAGGGGTTCCAGGAGGCAGTGAGGACCAGCATCACTTTTCCCCGCTGGCACCTTTGCTGTGGCAGCAAAAGCTGGACGTTTGTCTTTTTTGCTCCAGACAGCGCCAAAAGTGAAAAAAGGTGCTTTTGAGGATAGAGTCCTCAGGAAAGCAGAGAGGGCCAAATTGTCTGGGGCATTTGAAGGGGTTCCAGGAGGCAGTGAGGACCAGCATCACTTTTCCCCGCTGGCACCTTTGCTGTGGCAGCAAAAGCTGGACGTTTGTCTTTTTTGCTCCAGAGAGCGCCGAAAGTGAAAAAAGGTGCTTTTGCGGATAGAGTCCTCAGGAAAGCAGAGAGGGCCAAATTGTCTGGGGCATTTGAAGGGGTTCCAGGAGGCAGTGAGGACCAGCATCACTTTTCCCCGCTGGCACTTTAGCTGTGGCAGCAAAATCTGGACGTTTGTCTTTTTTGCTCCAGACAGCGCCGAAAGTGAAAAAAGGTGCTTTTGAGGATAGAGTCCTCAGGAACGCAGAGAGGGCCAAATTGTCTGGGGCATTTGAAGGGGTTCCAGGAGGCAGTGAGGACCAGCATCACTTTTCCCCGCTGGCACCTTTGCTGTGCCAGCAAAAGCTGGACGTTTGTCTTTTTTGCTCCAGAGAGCGCCGAAAGTGAAAAAAGGTGCTTTTGAGGATAGAGTCCTCAGGAAAGCAGAGAGGGCCAAATTGTCTGGGGCATTTAAACGGGTTCCAGGAGGCAGTGAGGACCAGCATCACTTTTCCCCGCTGGCACTTTAGCTGTGGCAGCAAAACCTGGACGTTTGTCTTTTTTGCTCCAGACACGCCGAAAGTGAAAAAAGGTGCTTTTGAGGATAGAGTCCTCAGGAAAGCAGAGAGGGCCAAATTGTCTGGGGCATTTGAAGGGGTTCCAGGAGGCAGTGAGAACCAGCATCACTTTTCCCCACTGGCACCTTTGCTGTGGCAGCAAAAGCTGGACGTTTGTCTTTTTTGCTCCAGAGAGCGCCGAAAGTGAAAAAAGGTGCTTTTGAGGATAGAGTGCTCAGGAAAGCAGAGAGGGCCAAATTGTCTGGGGCATTTGAAGGGGTTCCAGGAGGCAGTGAGGACCAGCATCACTTTTCCCCGCTGGCACTTTAGCAGTGGCAGCAAAATCTGGACGTTTGTCGTTTTTGCTCCAGAGAGCGCCGAAAGTGAAAAAAGGTGCTTTTGAGGATAGAGTCCGCAGGAAAGCAGAGAGGGCCAAATTGTCTGGGGCATTTGAAGGGGTTCCAGGAGGCAGTGAGGACCAGCATCACTTTTCCCCGCTGGCACCTTTGCTGTGGCAGCAAACGCTGCACGTTTGTCTTTTTTGCTCCAGACAGCGCCGAAAGTGAAAAAAGGTGCTTTTGAGGATAGAGTCCTCAGGAAAGCAGAGAGGGCCAAATTTTCTGGGGCATTTAAAGGGGTTCCAGGAGGCAGTGAGGACCAGCATCACTTTTCCCCGCTGGCACTTTAGCTGTGGCAGCAAAACCTGGACGTTTGTCTTTTTTGCTCCAGACACGCCGAAAGTGAAAAAAGGTGCTTTTGAGGATAGAGTCCTCAGGAAAGCAGAGAGGGCCAAATTGTCTGGGGCATTTGAAGGGGTTCCAGGAGGCAGTGAGAACCAGCATCACTTTTCCCCGCTGGCACCTTTGCTGTGGCAGCAAAAGCTGGACGTTTTTCTTTTTTGCTCCAGAGAGCGCCGAAAGTGAAAAAAGGTGCTTTTGAGGATAGAGTGCGCAGGAAAGCAGAGAGGGCCAAATTGTCTGGGGCATTTGAAGGGGTTCCAGGAGGCAGTGAGGACCAGCATCACTTTTCCCCGCTGGCACTTTAGCAGTGGCAGCAAAATCTGGACGTTTGTCGTTTTTCCTCCAGAGAGCGCCAAAAGTGAAAAAAGGTGCTTTTGTGTATAGAGTCCTCAGGAAAGCAGAGAGGGCCAAATTGTCTGGGGCATTTGAAGGGGTTCCAGGAGGCAGTGAGAACCAGCATCACTTTTCCCCGCTGGCACCTTTGCTGTGGCAGCAAAAGCTGGACGTTTGTCTTTTTTGCTCCAGAGAGCGCCGAAATTGAAAAAAGGTGCTTTTGAGGATAGAGTCCTCAGGAAAGCAGAGAGGGCCAAATTGTCTGGGGCATTTGAAGGGGTTCCAGGAGGCAGTGAGGACCAGCATCACTTTTCCCCGCTGGCACTTTAGCTGTGGCAGCAAAATCTGGACGTTTGTCTTTTTTGCTCCAGACGCCGAAAGTGAAAAAAGGTGCTTTTGAGGATAGAGTCCTCAGGAAAGCAGAGAGGGCCAAATTGTCTGGGGCATTTGAAGGGGTTCCAGGAGGCAGTGAGGACCAGCATCACTTTTCCCCGCTGGCACTTTAGCTGTGGCAGGAAAATCTGGACGTTTGTCTTTTTTGCTCCAGAGAGCGCCGAAAGTGAAAAAAGGTGCTTTTGAGGATAGAGTCCTCAGGAAAGCAGAGAGGGCCAAATTGTCTGGGGCATTTGAAGGGGTTCCAGGAGGCAGTGAGGACCAGCATCACTTTTCCCCGCTGGCACTTTAGCTGTGGCAGCAAAACCTGGACGTTTGTCTTTTTTGCTCCAGACACGCCGAAAGTGAAAAAAGGTGCTTTTGAGGATAGAGTCCTCAGGAAAGCAGAGAGGGCCAAATTGTCTGGGGCATTTGAAGGGGTTCCAGGAGGCAGTGAGAACCAGCATCACTTTTCCCCACTGGCACCTTTGCTGTGGCAGCAAAAGCTGGACGTTTGTCTTTTTTGCTCCAGAGAGCGCCGAAAGTGAAAAAAGGTGCTTTTGAGGATAGAGTGCTCAGGAAAGCAGAGAGGGCCAAATTGTCTGGGGCATTTGAAGGGGTTCCAGGAGGCAGTGAGGACCAGCATCACTTTTCCCCGCTGGCACTTTAGCAGTGGCAGCAAAATCTGGACGTTTGTCGTTTTTGCTCCAGAGAGCGCCGAAAGTGAAAAAAGGTGCTTTTGAGGATAGAGTCCGCAGGAAAGCAGAGAGGGCCAAATTGTCTGGGGCATTTGAAGGGGTTCCAGGAGGCAGTGAGGACCAGCATCACTTTTCCCCGCTGGCACCTTTGCTGTGGCAGCAAACGCTGCACGTTTGTCTTTTTTGCTCCAGACAGCGCCGAAAGTGAAAAAAGGTGCTTTTGAGGATAGAGTCCTCAGGAAAGCAGAGAGGGCCAAATTTTCTGGGGCATTTAAAGGGGTTCCAGGAGGCAGTGAGGACCAGCATCACTTTTCCCCGCTGGCACTTTAGCTGTGGCAGCAAAACCTGGACGTTTGTCTTTTTTGCTCCAGACACGCCGAAAGTGAAAAAAGGTGCTTTTGAGGATAGAGTCCTCAGGAAAGCAGAGAGGGCCAAATTGTCTGGGGCATTTGAAGGGGTTCCAGGAGGCAGTGAGAACCAGCATCACTTTTCCCCGCTGGCACCTTTGCTGTGGCAGCAAAAGCTGGACGTTTTTCTTTTTTGCTCCAGAGAGCGCCGAAAGTGAAAAAAGGTGCTTTTGAGGATAGAGTGCGCAGGAAAGCAGAGAGGGCCAAATTGTCTGGGGCATTTGAAGGGGTTCCAGGAGGCAGTGAGGACCAGCATCACTTTTCCCCGCTGGCACTTTAGCAGTGGCAGCAAAATCTGGACGTTTGTCGTTTTTCCTCCAGAGAGCGCCAAAAGTGAAAAAAGGTGCTTTTGTGTATAGAGTCCTCAGGAAAGCAGAGAGGGCCAAATTGTCTGGGGCATTTGAAGGGGTTCCAGGAGGCAGTGAGAACCAGCATCACTTTTCCCCGCTGGCACCTTTGCTGTGGCAGCAAAAGCTGGACGTTTGTCTTTTTTGCTCCAGAGAGCGCCGAAATTGAAAAAAGGTGCTTTTGAGGATAGAGTCCTCAGGAAAGCAGAGAGGGCCAAATTGTCTGGGGCATTTGAAGGGGTTCCAGGAGGCAGTGAGGACCAGCATCACTTTTCCCCGCTGGCACTTTAGCTGTGGCAGCAAAATCTGGACGTTTGTCTTTTTTGCTCCAGACGCCGAAAGTGAAAAAAGGTGCTTTTGAGGATAGAGTCCTCAGGAAAGCAGAGAGGGCCAAATTGTCTGGGGCATTTGAAGGGGTTCCAGGAGGCAGTGAGGACCAGCATCACTTTTCCCCGCTGGCACTTTAGCTGTGGCAGGAAAATCTGGACGTTTGTCTTTTTTGCTCCAGAGAGCGCCGAAAGTGAAAAAAGGTGCTTTTGAGGATAGAGTCCTCAGGAAAGCAGAGAGGGCCAAATTGTCTGGGGCATTTGAAGGGGTTCCAGGAGGCAGTGAGGACCAGCATCACTTTTCCCCGCTGGCACCTTTGCTGTGGCAGCAAAATCTGGACGTTTGTCTTTTTTGCTCCAGAGAGCGCCGAAAGTGAAAAAAGGTGCTTTTGAGGATAGAGTCCTCAGGAAAGCAGAGAGGGCCAAATTTTCTGGGGCATTTGAAGGGGTTCCAGGAGGCAGTGAGGACCAGCATCACTTTTCCCCGCCGGCACCTTTGCTGTGGCAGCAAAAGCTGGACGTTTTTCTTTTTTGCTCCAGACAGCACCGAAAGTGAAAAAAGGTGCTTTTGAGGATAGAGTCTGCAGGAAAGTAGAGAGGGCCAAATTGTCTGGGGCATTTGAAGGGGTTCCAGGAGGCAGTGAGGACCAGCATCACTTTTCCCCGCTGGCACCTTTGCTGTGGCAGCAAAAGCTGGACGTTTGTCTTTTTTGCTCCGGAGAGCGCCGAAAGTGAAAAAAGGTGCTTTTGCTGATAGAGTGCTCAGGAAAGCAGAGAGGGCGAAATTGTCTGGGGCATTTGAAGGGGTTCCAGGAGGCAGTGAGGAGCAGCATCACTTTTCCCCGCTGGCACTTTAGCTGTGGCAGCAAAATCTGGACGTTTGTTTTTTTGCTCCAGAGAGCGCCGAAAGTGAAAAAAGGTGCTTTTGAGGATAGAGTCCTCAGGAAAGCAGAGAGGGCCAAATTGTCTGGGGCATTTGAAGGGGTTCCAGGAGGCAGTGAGGACCAGCATCACTTTTCCCCGCTGGCACCTTTGCTGTGGCAGCAAAAGCTGGATGTTTGTCTTTTTTGCTCCAGACAGCGCCGAAAGTGAAAAAAGGTGCTTTTGCGGATAGAGTCCTCAGGAAAGCAGAGAGGGCCAAATTGTCTGGGGCATTTGAAGGGGTTCCAGGAGGCAGTGAGGACCAGCATCACTTTTCCCCGCTGGCACTTTAGCTGTGGCAGCAAAATCTGGACGTTTGTTTTTTTGCTCCAGACAGCGCCGAAAGTGAAAAAAGGTGCTTTTGCGGATAGAGTCCTCAGGAAAGCAGAGAGGGCCAAATTGTGTGGGGCATTTGAAGGGGTTCCAGGAGGCAGTGAGGACCAGCATCACTTTTCCCCGCTGGCACTTTAGCTGTGGCAGCAAAATCTGGACGTTTGTCTTTTTTGCTCCAGAGAGCGCCGAAAGTGAAAAAAGGTGCTTTTGCGGATAGAGTGCGCAGGAAAGCAGAGAGGGCCAAATTGTCTGGGGCATTTGAACGGGTTCCAGGAGGCAGTGAGGACCAGCATCACTTTTCCCCGCTGGCACTTTAGCTGTGGCAGCAAAATCTGGACGTTTGTCGTTTTTGCTCCAGAGAGCGCCAAAAGTGAAAAAAGGTGCTTTTGCGTATAGAGTCCTCAGGAAAGCAGAGAGGGCCAAATTGTCTGGGGCATTTGAAGGGGTTCCAGGAGGCAGTGAGAACCAGCATCACTTTTCCCCGCTGGCACCTTTGCTGTGGCAGCAAAAGCTGGACGTTTGTCTTTTTTGCTCCAGAGAGCGCCGAAAGTGAAAAAAGGTGCTTTTGCGGATAGAGTGCTCAGGAAAGCAGAGAGGGCCAAATTGTCTGGGGCATTTGAAGGGGTTCCAGGAGGCAGTGAGGACCAGCATCACTTTTCCCCGCTGGCACTTTAGCTGTGGCAGCAAAAGCTGGACGTTTGTCTTTTTTCCTTTAGAGAGCGGCGAAAGTGAAAAAAGGTGCTTTTGCGGATAGAGTGCTCAGGAAAGCAGAGAGGGCCAAATTGTCTGGGGCATTTGAAGGGGTTCCAGGAGGCAGTGAGGACCAGCATCACTTTTCCCCGCTGGCACTTTAGCTGTGGCAGCAAAATCTGGACGTTTGTCTTTTTTGCTCCAGAGAGCGCCGAAAGTAAAAAAAGGTGCTTTTGAGGATAGAGTCCTCAGGAAAGCAGAGAGGGCCAAATTGTCTGGGGCATTTGAAGGGGTTCCAGGAGGCAGTGAGGACCAGCATCACTTTTCCCCGCTGGCACTTTAGCTGTGGCAGCAAAAGCTGGACGTTTGTCTTTTTTGCTCCAGAGAGCGCCGAAAGTGAAAAAAGGTGCTTTTGAGGATAGAGTCCTCAGGAAAGCAGAGAGGGCCAAATTGTCTGGGGCATTTGAAGGGGTTCCAGGAGGCAGTGAGGACCAGCATCACTTTTCCCCGCTGGCACCTTTGCTGTGGCAGCAAAAGCTGGACGTTTGTCTTTTTTGCTCCAGACAGCGCCGAAAGTGAAAAAAGGTGCTTTTGCGGATAGAGTGCTCAGGAAAGCAGAGAGGGCCAAATTGTCTGGGGCATTTGAAGGGGTTCCAGGAGGCAGTGAGGACCAGCATCACTTTTCCCCGCTGGCACTTTAGCTGTGGCAGCAAAATCTGGACGTTTGTCTTTTTTGCTCCAGACAGCGCCGAAAGTGAAAAAAGGTGCTTTTGCTGATAGAGTGCTCAGGAAAGCAGAGAGGGCGAAATTGTCTGGGGCATTTGAAGGGGTTCCAGGAGGCAGTGAGGGCCAGCATCACTTTTCCCCGCTGGCACTTTAGCTGTGGCAGCAAAATCTGGACGTTTGTTTTTTTGCTCCAGAGAGCGCCGAAAGTGAAAAAAGGTGCTTTTGAGGATAGAGTCCTCAGGAAAGCAGAGAGGGCCAAATTGTCTGGGGCATTTGAAGGGGTTCCAGGAGGCAGTGAGGACCAGCATCACTTTTCCCCGCTGGCACCTTTGCTGTGGCAGCAAAAGCTGGACGTTTGTCTTTTTTGCTCCAGAGAGAGCCGAAAGTGAAAAAAGGTGCTTTTGAGGATAGAGTGCTCAGGAAAGCAGAGAGGGCCAAATTGTCTGGGGCATTTGAAGGGGTTCCAGGAGGCAGTGAGGACCAGCATCACTTTTCCCCGCTGGCACTTTAGCTGTGGCAGGAAAATCTGGACGTTTGTCTTTTTTGCTCCAGAGAGCGCCGAAAGTGAAAAAAGGTGCTTTTGAGGATAGAGTGCTCAGGAAAGCAGAGAGGGCCAAATTGTATGGGGCATTTAAAGGGGTTCCAGGAGGCAGTGAGGACCAGCATCACTTTTCCCCGCTGGCACCTTTGCTGTGGCAGCAAAAGCTGGACGTTTGTCTTTTTTGCTCCAGAGAGCGCCAAAAGTGAAAAAAGGTGCTTTTGCGGATGGAGTCCTCAGGAAAGCAGAGAGGGCCAAATTGTCTGGGGCATTTGAAGGGGTTCCAGGAGGCAGTGAGGACCAGCATCACTTTTCCCCGCTGGCACCTTTGCTGTGGCAGCAAAAGCTGGACGTTTGTCTTTTTTGCTCCAGAGAGCGCCGAAAGTGAAAAAAGGTGCTTTTGAGGATAGAGTCCTCAGGAAAGCAGAGAGGGCCAAATTGTATGGGGCATTTAAAGGGGTTCCAGGAGGCAGTGAGGACCAGCATCACTTTTCCCCGCTGGCACCTTTGCTGTGGCAGCAAAAGCTGGACGTTTGTCTTTTTTGCTCCAGAGAGCGCCAAAAGTGAAAAAAGGTGCTTTTGCGGATGGAGTCCTCAGGAAAGCAGAGAGGGCCAAATTGTCTGGGGCATTTGAAGGGGTTCCAGGAGGCAGTGAGGACCAGCATCACTTTTCCCTGCTGGCACCTTTGCTGTGGCAGCAAAAGCTGGACGTTTGTCTTTTTTGCTCCAGAGAGCGCCGAAAGTGAAAAAAGGTGCTTTTGCGGATAGAGTGCTCAGGAAAGCAGAGAGGGCCAAATTGTCTGGGGCATTTGAAGGGGTTCCAGGAGGCAGTGAGGACCAGCATCACTTTTCCCCGCTGGCACCTTTGCTGTGGCAGCAAAAGCTGGACGTTTGTCTTTTTTGCTCCAGACAGCGCCGAAAGTGAAAAAAGGTGCTTTTGCGGATAGAGTGCTCAGGAAAGCAGAGAGGGCCAAATTGACTGGGGCATTTGAAGGGGTTCCAGGAGGCAGTGAGGACCAGCATCACTTTTCCCCGCTGGCACTTTAGCTGTGGCAGCAAAATCTGGACGTTTGTCTTTTTTGCTCCAGAGAGCGCCGAAAGTGAAAAAAGGTGCTTTTGAGGATAGAGTCCTCAGGAAAGCAGAGAGGGCCAAATTGTCTGGGGCATTTGAAGGGGTTCCAGGAGGCAGTGAGGACCAGCATCACTTTTCCCCGCTGGCACCTTTGCTGTGGCAGCAAAAGCTGGACGTTTGTCTTTTTTGCTCCAGAGAGCGCCGAAAGTGAAAAAAGGTGCTTTTGCGGATAGAGTGCTCAGGAAAGCAGAGAGGGCCAAATTGTCTGGGGCATTTGAAGGGGTTCCAGGAGGCAGTGAGGACCAGCATCACTTTTCCCCGCTGGTACCTTTGCTGTGGCAGCAAAAGCTGGACGTTTGTCTTTTTTGCTCCAGAGAGCGCCGAAAGTGAAAAAAGGTGCTTTTGAGGATAGAGTCCTCAGGAAAGCAGAGAGGGCCAAATTGTCTGGGGCATTTGAAGGGGTTCCAGGAGGCAGTGAGGACCAGCATCACTTTTCCCCGCTGGCACTTTAGCTGTGGCAGCAAAAGCTGGACGTTTGTCTTTTTTGCTCCAGACAGCGCCGAAAGTGAAAAAAGGTGCTTTTGAGTATAGAGTGCGCAGGAAAGCAGAGAGGGCCAAACTGTATGGGGCATTTAAAGGGGTTCCAGGAGGCAGTGAGGACCAGCATCACTTTTCCCCGCTGGCACTTTAGCTGTGGCAGCAAAAGCTGGACGTTTGTCTTTTTTGCTCCAGACAGCGCCGAAAGTGAAAAAAGGTGCTTTTGAGGATAGAGTCCTCAGGAAAGCAGAGAGGGCCAAATTGTCTGGGGCATTTGAAGGGGTTCCAGGAGGCAGTGAGGACCAGCATCACTTTTCCCCGCTGGCACTTTAGCTGTGGCAGCATAATCTGGACGTTTGTCTTTTTTGCTCCAGAGAGCGCCGAAAGTGAAAAAAGGTGCTTTTGAGGACAGAGTCCTCAGGAAAGCAGAGAGGGCCAAATTGTCTGGGGCATTTGAAGGGGTTCCAGGAGGCAGTGAGGACCAGCATCACTTTTCCCCGCTGGCACCTTTGCTGTGGCAGCAAAAGCTGGACGTTTGTCTTTTTTGCTCCAGAGAGCGCCAAAAGTGAAAAAAGGTGCTTTTGCGGATGGAGTCCTCAGGAAAGCAGAGAGGGCCAAATTGTCTGGGGCATTTGAAGGGGTTCCAGGAGGCAGTGAGGACCAGCATCACTTTTCCCCGCTGGCACCTTTGCTGTGGCAGCAAAAGCTGGACGTTTGTCTTTTTTGCTCCAGACAGCGCCGAAAGTGAAAAAAGGTGCTTTTGAGGATAGAGTGCTCAGGAAAGCAGAGAGGGCCACATTGTCTGGGGCATTTGAAGGGGTTCCAGGAGGCAGTGAGGACCAGCATCACTTTTCCCCGCTGGCACCTTTGCTGTGGCAGCAAAACCTGGACGTTTGTCTTTTTTGCTCCAGAGAGCGCCGAAAGTGAAAAAAGGTGCTTTTGCGGATAGAGTGCTCAGGAAAGCAGAGAGGGCCAAATTGTCTGGGGCATTTGAAGGGGTTCCAGGAGGCAGTGAGGACCAGCATCACTTTTCCCCGCTGGCACTTTAGCTGTGGCAGCAAAATCTGGACGTTTGTCTCTTTTGCTCCAGACAGCGCCGAAAGTGAAAAAAGGTGCTTTTGAGGATAGAGTCCGCAGGAAAGCAGAGAGGGCCAAATTGACTGGGGCATTTGAAGGGGTTCCAGGAGGCAGTGAGGACCAGCATCACTTTTCCCCGCTGGCACTTTAGCTGTGGCAGCAAAAGCTGGACGTTTGTCTTTTTTCCTTTAGAGAGCGGCGAAAGTGAAAAAAGGTGCTTTTGCGGATAGAGTGCTCAGGAAAGCAGAGAGGGCCAAATTGTCTGGGGCATTTGAAGGGGTTCCAGGAGGCAGTGAGGACCAGCATCACTTTTCCCCGCTGGCACTTTAGCTGTGGCAGCAAAATCTGGACGTTTGTCTTTTTTGCTCCAGACAGCGCCGAAAGTGAAAAAAGGTGCCTTTGCTGATAGAGTGCTCAGGAAAGCAGAGAGGGCGAAATTGTCTGGGGCATTTGAAGGGGTTCCAGGAGGCAGTGAGGGCCAGCATCACTTTTCCCCGCTGGCACTTTAGCTGTGGCAGCAAAATCTGGATGTTTGTTTTTTTGCTCCAGAGAGCGCCGAAAGTGAAAAAAGGTGCTTTTGAGGATAGAGTCCTCAGGAAAGCAGAGAGGGCCAAATTGTCTGGGGCATTTGAAGGGGTTCCAAAAGGCAGTGAGGGCCAGCATCACTTTTCCGCGCTGGCACTTTAGCTGTGGCAGCAAAATCTGGACGTTTGTCTTTTTTGCTCCAGAGAGCGCCGAAAGTGAAAAAAGGTGCTTTTGAGGATAGAGTCCTCAGGAAAGCAGAGAGGGCCAAATTGTCTGGGGCATTTGAAGGGGTTCCAGGAGGCAGTGAGGACCAGCATCACTTTTCCCCGCTGGCACCTTTGCTGTGGCAGCAAAATCTGGACGTTTGTCTTTTTTGCTCCAGAGAGCGCCGAAAGTGAAAAAAGGTGCTTTTGAGGATAGAGTGCGCAGGAAAGCAGAGAGGGCCAAATTGTCTGGGGCATTTGAAGGGGTTCCAGGAGGCAGTGAGGACCAGCATCACTTTTCCCCGCTGGCACTTTAGCTGTGGCAGCAAAATCTGGACGTTTGTCTTTTTTGCTCCAGAGAGCGCCGAAAGTGAAAAAAGGTGCTTTTGAGGATAGAGTGCGCAGGAAAGCAGAGAGGGCCAAACTGTATGGGGCATTTAAAGGGGTTCCAGGAGGCAGTGAGGACCAGCATCACTTTTCCCCGCTGGCACCTTTGCTGTGGCAGCAAAAGCTGGACGTTTGTCTTTTTTGCTCCAGAGAGCGCCGAAAGTGAAAAAAGGTGCTTTTGAGGATAGAGTGCTCAGGAAAGCAGAGAGGGCCAAATTGTCTGAGGCATTTGAAGGGGTTCCAGGAGGCAGTGAGGACCAGCATCACTTTTCCCCGCTGGCACCTTTGCTGTGGCAGCAAAAGCTGGACGTTTGTCTTTTTTGCTCCAGAGAGCGCCGAAAGTGAAAAAAGGTGCTTTTGCGGATAGAGTGCTCAGGAAAGCAGAGAGGGCCAAATTGTCTGGGGCATTTGAAGGGGTTCCAGGAGGCAGTGAGGACCAGCATCACTTTTCCCCGCTGGCACTTTAGCTGTGGCAGCAAAATCTGGACGTTTGTCTTTTTTGCTCCAGAGAGCGCCGAAAGTGAAAAAAGGTGCTTTTGAGGATAGAGTCCTCAGGAAAGCAGAGAGGGCCAAATTGTCTGGGGCATTTGAAGGGGTTCCAGGAGGCAGTGAGGACCAGCATCACTTTTCCCCGCTGGCACCTTTGCTGTGGCAGCAAAAGCTGGACGTTTGTCTTTTTTGCTCCAGAGAGCGCCGAAAGTGAAAAAAGGTGCTTTTGCGGATAGAGTGCTCAGGAAAGCAGAGAGGGCCAAATTGTCTGGGGCATTTGAAGGGGTTCCAGGAGGCAGTGAGGACCAGCATCACTTTTCCCCGCTGGTACCTTTGCTGTGGCAGCAAAAGCTGGACGTTTGTCTTTTTTGCTCCAGAGAGCGCCGAAAGTGAAAAAAGGTGCTTTTGAGGATAGAGTCCTCAGGAAAGCAGAGAGGGCCAAATTGTCTGGGGCATTTGAAGGGGTTCCAGGAGGCAGTGAGGACCAGCATCACTTTTCCCCGCTGGCACTTTAGCTGTGGCAGCAAAAGCTGGACGTTTGTCTTTTTTGCTCCAGACAGCGCCGAAAGTGAAAAAAGGTGCTTTTGAGTATAGAGTGCGCAGGAAAGCAGAGAGGGCCAAACTGTATGGGGCATTTAAAGGGGTTCCAGGAGGCAGTGAGGACCAGCATCACTTTTCCCCGCTGGCACCTTTGCTGTGGCAGCAAAAGCTGGACGTTTGTCTTTTTTGCTCCAGAGAGCGCCGAAAGTGAAAAAAGGTGCTTTTGAGGATAGAGTGCTCAGGAAAGCAGAGAGGGCCAAATTGTCTGGGGCATTTGAAGGGGTTCCAGGAGGCAGTGAGGACCAGCATCACTTTTCCCCGCTGGCACTTTAGCTGTGGCAGCAAAATCTGGACGTTTGTCTTTTTTGCTCCAGAGAGAGCCGAAAGTGAAAAAAGGTGCTTTTGAGGATAGAGTCCTCAGGAAAGCAGAGAGGGCCAAATTGTCTGGGGCATTTAAAGGGGTTCCAGGAGGCAGTGAGGACCAGCATCACTTTTCCCCGCTGGCACCTTTGCTGTGGCAGCAAAAGCTGGACGTTTGTCTTTTTTGCTCCAGAGAGCGCCAAAAGTGAAAAAAGGTGCTTTTGCGGATGGAGTCCTCAGGAAAGCAGAGAGGGCCAAATTGTCTGGGGCATTTGAAGGGGTTCCAGGAGGCAGTGAGGACCAGCATCACTTTTCCCCGCTGGCACCTTTGCTGTGGCAGCAAAAGCTGGACGTTTGTCTTTTTTGCTCCAGACAGCGCCGAAAGTGAAAAAAGGTGCTTTTGAGGATAGAGTGCTCAGGAAAGCAGAGAGGGCCACATTGTCTGGGGCATTTGAAGGGGTTCCAGGAGGCAGTGAGGACCAGCATCACTTTTCCCCGCTGGCACCTTTGCTGTGGCAGCAAAACCTGGACGTTTGTCTTTTTTGCTCCAGAGAGCGCCGAAAGTGAAAAAAGGTGCTTTTGCGGATAGAGTGCTCAGGAAAGCAGAGAGGGCCAAATTGTCTGGGGCATTTGAAGGGGTTCCAGGAGGCAGTGAGGACCAGCATCACTTTTCCCCGCTGGCACTTTAGCTGTGGCAGCAAAATCTGGACTTTTGTCGTTTTTGCTCCAGAGAGCGCCAAAAGTGAAAAAAGGTGCTTTTGCGTATAGAGTCCTCAGGAAAGCAGAGAGGGCCAAATTGTCTGGGGCATTTGAAGGGGTTCCAGGAGGCAGTGAGAACCAGCATCACTTTTCCCCGCTGGCACCTTTGCTGTGGCAGCAAAAGCTGGACGTTTGTCTTTTTTGCTCCAGAGAGCGCCGAAAGTGAAAAAAGGTGCTTTTGCGGATAGAGTGCTCAGGAAAGCAGAGAGGGCCAAATTGTCTGGGGCATTTGAAGGGGTTCCAGGAGGCAGTGAGGACCAGCATCACTTTTCCCCGCTGGCACTTTAGCTGTGGCAGCAAAAGCTGGACGTTTGTCTTTTTTCCTTTAGAGAGCGGCGAAAGTGAAAAAAGGTGCTTTTGCGGATAGAGTGCTCAGGAAAGCAGAGAGGGCCAAATTGTCTGGGGCATTTGAAGGGGTTCCAGGATCCAGTGAGGACCAGCATCACTTTTCCCCGCTGGCACTTTAGCTGTGGCAGCAAAATCTGGACGTTTGTCTTTTTTGCTCCAGAGAGCGCCGAAAGTAAAAAAAGGTGCTTTTGAGGATAGAGTCCTCAGGAAAGCAGAGAGGGCCAAATTGTCTGGGGCATTTGAAGGGGTTCCAGGAGGCAGTGAGGACCAGCATCACTTTTCCCCGCTGGCACTTTAGCTGTGGCAGCAAAAGCTGGACGTTTGTCTTTTTTGCTCCAGAGAGCGCCGAAAGTGAAAAAAGGTGCTTTTGAGGATAGAGTCCTCAGGAAAGCAGAGAGGGCCAAATTGTCTGGGGCATTTGAAGGGGTTCCAGGAGGCAGTGAGGACCAGCATCACTTTTCCCCGCTGGCACCTTTGCTGTGGCAGCAAAAGCTGGACGTTTTTCTTTTTTGCTCCAGACAGCGCCGAAAGTGAAAAAAGGTGCTTTTGCGGATAGAGTGCTCAGGAAAGCAGAGAGGGCCAAATTGTCTGGGGCATTTGAAGGGGTTCCAGGAGGCAGTGAGGACCAGCATCACTTTTCCCCGCTGGCACTTTAGCTGTGGCAGCAAAATCTGGACGTTTGTCTTTTTTGCTCCAGACAGCGCCGAAAGTGAAAAAAGGTGCTTTTGCTGATAGAGTGCTCAGGAAAGCAGAGAGGGCGAAATTGTCTGGGGCATTTGAAGGGGTTCCAGGAGGCAGTGAGGGCCAGCATCACTTTTCCCCGCTGGCACTTTAGCTGTGGCAGCAAAATCTGGACGTTTGTTTTTTTGCTCCAGAGAGCGCCGAAAGTGAAAAAAGGTGCTTTTGAGGATAGAGTCCTCAGGAAAGCAGAGAGGGCCAAATTGTCTGGGGCATTTGAAGGGGTTCCAGGAGGCAGTGAGGACCAGCATCACTTTTCCCCGCTGGCACCTTTGCTGTGGCAGCAAAAGCTGGACGTTTGTCTTTTTTGCTCCAGAGAGAGCCGAAAGTGAAAAAAGGTGCTTTTGAGGATAGAGTGCTCAGGAAAGCAGAGAGTGCCAAATTGTCTGGGGCATTTGAAGGGGTTCCAGGAGGCAGTGAGGACCAGCATCACTTTTCCCCGCTGGCACTTTAGCTGTGGCAGGAAAATCTGGACGTTTGTCTTTTTTGCTCCAGAGAGCGCCGAAAGTGAAAAAAGGTGCTTTTGAGGATAGAGTGCTCAGGAAAGCAGAGAGGGCCAAATTGTCTGGGGCATTTAAAGGGGTTCCAGGAGGCAGTGAGGACCAGCATCACTTTTCCCCGCTGGCACCTTTGCTGTGGCAGCAAAAGCTGGACGTTTGTCTTTTTTGCTCCAGAGAGCGCCAAAAGTGAAAAAAGGTGCTTTTGCGGATGGAGTCCTCAGGAAAGCAGAGAGGGCCAAATTGTCTGGGGCATTTGAAGGGGTTCCAGGAGGCAGTGAGGACCAGCATCACTTTTCCCCGCTGGCACCTTTGCTGTGGCAGCAAAAGCTGGACGTTTGTCTTTTTTGCTCCAGAGAGCGCCGAAAGTGAAAAAAGGTGCTTTTGAGGATAGAGTCCTCAGGAAAGCAGAGAGGGCCAAATTGTCTGGGGCATTTGAAGGGGTTCCAGGAGGCAGTGAGGACCAGCATCACTTTTCCCCGCTGGCACCTTTGCTGTGGCAGCAAAAGCTGGACGTTTGTCTTTTTTGCTCCAGAGAGCGCCGAAAGTGAAAAAAGGTGCTTTTGAGGATAGAGTGCTCAGGAAAGCAGAGAGGGCCAAATTGTCTGGGGCATTTGAAGGGGTTCCAGGAGGCAGTGAGGACCAGCATCACTTTTCCCCGCTGGCACTTTAGCTGTGGCAGCAAAATCTGGACGTTTGTCTTTTTTGCTCCAGAGAGCGCCGAAAGTGAAAAAAGGTGCTTTTGAGGATAGAGTCCGCAGGAAAGCAGAGAGGGCCAAATTGTATGGGGCATTTAAAGCGGTTCCAGGAGGCAGTGAGGACCAGCATCACTTTTCCCCGCTGGCACCTTTGCTGTGGCAGCAAAAGCTGGACGTTTGTCTTTTTTGCTCCAGAGAGCGCCAAAAGTGAAAAAAGGTGCTTTTGCGGATGGAGTCCTCAGGAAAGCAGAGAGGGCCAAATTGTCTGGGGCATTTGAAGGGGTTCCAGGAGGCAGTGAGGACCAGCATCACTTTTCCCCGCTGGCACCTTTGCTGTGGCAGCAAAAGCTGGACGTTTGTCTTTTTTGCTCCAGAGAGCGCCGAAAGTGAAAAAAGGTGCTTTTGCGGATAGAGTCCTCAGGAAAGCAGAGAGGGCCAAATTGTCTGGGGCATTTGAAGGGGTTCCAGGAGGCAGTGAGGACCAGCATCACTTTTCCCCGCTGGCACCTTTGCTGTGGCAGCAAAAGCTGGACGTTTGTCTTTTTTGCTCCAGAGAGCGCCGAAAGTGAAAAAAGGTGCTTTTGCGGATAGAGTGCTCAGGAAAGCAGAGAGGGCCAAATTGACTGGGGCATTTGAAGGGGTTCCAGGAGGCAGTGAGGACCAGCATCACTTTTCCCCGCTGGCACTTTAGCTGTGGCAGCAAAATCTGGACGTTTGTCTTTTTTGCTCCAGAGAGCGCCGAAAGTGAAAAAAGGTGCTTTTGAGGATAGAGTCCTCAGGAAAGCAGAGAGGGCCAAATTGTCTGGGGCATTTGAAGGGGTTCCAGGAGGCAGTGAGGACCAGCATCACTTTTCCCCGCTGGCACCTTTGCTGTGGCAGCAAAAGCTGGACGTTTGTCTTTTTTGCTCCAGAGAGCGCCGAAAGTGAAAAAAGGTGCTTTTGCGGATAGAGTGCTCAGGAAAGCAGAGAGGGCCAAATTGTCTGGGGCATTTGAAGGGGTTCCAGGAGGCAGTGAGGACCAGCATCACTTTTCCCCGCTGGCACCTTTGCTGTGGCAGCAAAAGCTGGACGTTTGTCTTTTTTGCTCCAGAGAGCGCCGAAAGTGAAAAAAGGTGCTTTTGAGGATAGAGTCCTCAGGAAAGCAGAGAGGGCCAAATTGTCTGGGGCATTTGAAGGGGTTCCAGGAGGCAGTGAGGACCAGCATCACTTTTCCCCGCTGGCACTTTAGCTGTGGCAGCAAAAGCTGGACGTTTGTCTTTTTTGCTCCAGACAGCGCCGAAAGTGAAAAAAGGTGCTTTTGAGGATAGAGTGCGCAGGAAAGCAGAGAGGGCCAAACTGTATGGGGCATTTGAAGGGGTTCCAGGAGGCAGTGAGGACCAGCATCACTTTTCCCCGCTGGCACTTTAGCTGTGGCAGCAAAAGCTGGACGTTTGTCTTTTTTGCTCCAGAGAGCGCCGAAAGTGAAAAAAGGTGCTTTTGAGGACAGAGTCCTCAGGAAAGCAGAGAGGGCCAAATTGTCTGGGGCATTTGAAGGGGTTCCAGGAGGCAGTGAGGACCAGCATCACTTTTCCCCGCTGGCACTTTAGCTGTGGCAGCAAAATCTGGACGTTTGTCTTTTTTGCTCCAGAGAGCGCCAAAAGTGAAAAAAGGTGCTTTTGCGGATGGAGTCCTCAGGAAAGCAGAGAGGGCCAAATTGTCTGGGGCATTTGAAGGGGTTCCAGGAGGCAGTGAGGACCAGCATCACTTTTCCCCGCTGGCACCTTTGCTGTGGCAGCAAAAGCTGGACGTTTGTCTTTTTTGCTCCAGACAGCGCCGAAAGTGAAAAAAGGTGCTTTTGAGGATAGAGTGCTCAGGAAAGCAGAGAGGGCCACATTGTCTGGGGCATTTGAAGGGGTTCCAGGAGGCAGTGAGGACCAGCATCACTTTTCCCCGCTGGCACCTTTGCTGTGGCAGCAAAACCTGGACGTTTGTCTTTTTTGCTCCAGAGAGCGCCGAAAGTGAAAAAAGGTGCTTTTGCGGATAGAGTGCTCAGGAAAGCAGAGAGGGCCAAATTGTCTGGGGCATTTGAAGGGGTTCCAGGAGGCAGTGAGGACCAGCATCACTTTTCCCCGCTGGCACTTTAGCTGTGGCAGCAAAATCTGGACGTTTGTCTCTTTTGCTCCAGACAGCGCCGAAAGTGAAAAAAGGTGCTTTTGAGGATAGAGTCCGCAGGAAAGCAGAGAGGGCCAAATTGTCTGGGGCATTTGAAGGGGTTCCAGGAGGCAGTGAGGACCAGCATCACTTTTCCCCGCTGGCACTTTAGCTGTGGCAGGAAAAGCTGGACGTTTGTCTTTTTTCCTTTAGAGAGCGGCGAAAGTGAAAAAAGGTGCTTTTGCGGATAGAGTGCTCAGGAAAGCAGAGAGGGCCAAATTGTCTGGGGCATTTGAAGGGGTTCCAGGAGGCAGTGAGGACCAGCATCACTTTTCCCCGCTGGCACTTTAGCTGTGGCAGCAAAATCTGGACGTTTGTCTTTTTTGCTCCAGACAGCGCCGAAAGTGAAAAAAGGTGCTTTTGCTGATAGAGTGCTCAGGAAAGCAGAGAGGGCGAAATTGTCTGGGGCATTTGAAGGGGTTCCAGGAGGCAGTGAGGGCCAGCATCACTTTTCCCCGCTGGCACTTTAGCTGTGGCAGCAAAATCTGGATGTTTGTTTTTTTGCTCTAGAGAGCGCCGAAAGTGAAAAAAGGTGCTTTTGAGGATAGAGTCCTCAGGAAAGCAGAGAGGGCCAAATTGTCTGGGGCATTTGAAGGGGTTCCAAAAGGCAGTGAGGGCCAGCATCACTTTTCCGCGCTGGCACTTTAGCTGTGGCAGCAAAATCTGGACGTTTGTCTTTTTTGCTCCAGAGAGCGCCGAAAGTGAAAAAAGGTGCTTTTGAGGATAGAGTCCTCAGGAAAGCAGAGAGGGCCAAATTGTCTGGGGCATTTGAAGGGGTTCCAGGAGGCAGTGAGGACCAGCATCACTTTTCCCCGCTGGCACCTTTGCTGTGGCAGCAAAATCTGGACGTTTGTCTTTTTTGCTCCAGAGAGCGCCGAAAGTGAAAAAAGGTGCTTTTGAGGATAGAGTGCGCAGGAAAGCAGAGAGGGCCAAATTGTCTGGGGCATTTGAAGGGGTTCCAGGAGGCAGTGAGGACCAGCATCACTTTTCCCCGCTGGCACTTTAGCTGTGGCAGCAAAATCTGGACGTTTGTCTTTTTTGCTCCAGAGAGCGCCGAAAGTGAAAAAAGGTGCTTTTGAGGATAGAGTGCGCAGGAAAGCAGAGAGGGCCAAACTGTATGGGGCATTTAAAGGGGTTCCAGGAGGCAGTGAGGACCAGCATCACTTTTCCCCGCTGGCACCTTTGCTGTGGCAGCAAAAGCTGGACGTTTGTCTTTTTTGCTCCAGAGAGCGCCGAAAGTGAAAAAAGGTGCTTTTGAGGATAGAGTGCTCAGGAAAGCAGAGAGGGCCAAATTGTCTGGGGCATTTGAAGGGGTTCCAGGAGGCAGTGAGGACCAGCATCACTTTTCCCCGCTGGCACCTTTGCTGTGGCAGCAAAAGCTGGACGTTTGTCTTTTTTGCTCCAGAGAGCGCCGAAAGTGAAAAAAGGTGCTTTTGCGGATAGAGTGCTCAGGAAAGCAGAGAGGGCCAAATTGTCTGGGGCATTTGAAGGGGTTCCAGGAGGCAGTGAGGACCAGCATCACTTTTCCCCGCTGGCACTTTAGCTGTGGCAGCAAAATCTGGACGTTTGTCTTTTTTGCTCCAGAGAGCGCCGAAAGTGAAAAAAGGTGCTTTTGAGGATAGAGTCCTCAGGAAAGCAGAGAGGGCCAAATTGTCTGGGGCATTTGAAGGGGTTCCAGGAGGCAGTGAGGACCAGCATCACTTTTCCCCGCTGGCACCTTTGCTGTGGCAGCAAAAGCTGGACGTTTGTCTTTTTTGCTCCAGAGAGCGCCGAAAGTGAAAAAAGGTGCTTTTGCGGATAGAGTGCTCAGGAAAGCAGAGAGGGCCAAATTGTCTGGGGCATTTGAAGGGGTTCCAGGAGGCAGTGAGGACCAGCATCACTTTTCCCCGCTGGTACCTTTGCTGTGGCAGCAAAAGCTGGACGTTTGTCTTTTTTGCTCCAGAGAGCGCCGAAAGTGAAAAAAGGTGCTTTTGCGGATAGAGTGCTCAGGAAAGCAGAGAGGGCCAAATTGACTGGGGCATTTGAAGGGGTTCCAGGAGGCAGTGAGGACCAGCATCACTTTTCCCCGCTGGCACTTTAGCTGTGGCAGCAAAATCTGGACGTTTGTCTTTTTTGCTCCAGAGAGCGCCGAAAGTGAAAAAAGGTGCTTTTGAGGATAGAGTCCTCAGGAAAGCAGAGAGGGCCAAATTGTCTGGGGCATTTGAAGGGGTTCCAGGAGGCAGTGAGGACCAGCATCACTTTTCCCCGCTGGCACCTTTGCTGTGGCAGCAAAAGCTGGACGTTTGTCTTTTTTGCTCCAGAGAGCGCCGAAAGTGAAAAAAGGTGCTTTTGCGGATAGAGTGCTCAGGAAAGCAGAGAGGGCCAAATTGTCTGGGGCATTTGAAGGGGTTCCAGGAGGCAGTGAGGACCAGCATCACTTTTCCCCGCTGGCACCTTTGCTGTGGCAGCAAAAGCTGGACGTTTGTCTTTTTTGCTCCAGAGAGCGCCGAAAGTGAAAAAAGGTGCTTTTGAGGATAGAGTCCTCAGGAAAGCAGAGAGGGCCAAATTGTCTGGGGCATTTGAAGGGGTTCCAGGAGGCAGTGAGGACCAGCATCACTTTTCCCCGCTGGCACTTTAGCTGTGGCAGCAAAAGCTGGACGTTTGTCTTTTTTGCTCCAGACAGCGCCGAAAGTGAAAAAAGGTGCTTTTGAGTATAGAGTGCGCAGGAAAGCAGAGAGGGCCAAACTGTATGGGGCATTTGAAGGGGTTCCAGGAGGCAGTGAGGACCAGCATCACTTTTCCCCGCTGGCACTTTAGCTGTGGCAGCAAAAGCTGGACGTTTGTCTTTTTTGCTCCAGAGAGCGCCGAAAGTGAAAAAAGGTGCTTTTGAGGATAGAGTGCTCAGGAAAGCAGAGAGGGCCAAATTGTCTGGGGCATTTGAAGGGGTTCCAGGAGGCAGTGAGGACCAGCATCACTTTTCCCCGCTGGCACTTTAGCTGTGGCAGCAAAATCTGGACGTTTGTCTTTTTTGCTCCAGAGAGCGCCGAAAGTGAAAAAAGGTGCTTTTGAGGACAGAGTCCTCAGGAAAGCAGAGAGGGCCAAATTGTCTGGGGCATTTAAAGGGGTTCCAGGAGGCAGTGAGGACCAGCATCACTTTTCCCCGCTGGCACCTTTGCTGTGGCAGCAAAAGCTGGACGTTTGTCTTTTTTGCTCCAGAGAGCGCCAAAAGTGAAAAAAGGTGCTTTTGCGGATGGAGTCCTCAGGAAAGCAGAGAGGGCCAAATTGTCTGGGGCATTTGAAGGGGTTCCAGGAGGCAGTGAGGACCAGCATCACTTTTCCCCGCTGGCACCTTTGCTGTGGCAGCAAAAGCTGGACGTTTGTCTTTTTTGCTCCAGAGAGCGCCGAAAGTGAAAAAAGGTGCTTTTGAGGATAGAGTGCTCAGGAAAGCAGAGAGGGCCACATTGTCTGGGGCATTTGAAGGGGTTCCAGGAGGCAGTGAGGACCAGCATCACTTTTCCCCGCTGGCACCTTTGCTGTGGCAGCAAAACCTGGACGTTTGTCTTTTTTGCTCCAGAGAGCGCCGAAAGTGAAAAAAGGTGCTTTTGCGGATAGAGTGCTCAGGAAAGCAGAGAGGGCCAAATTGTCTGGGGCATTTGAAGGGGTTCCAGGAGGCAGTGAGGACCAGCATCACTTTTCCCCGCTGGCACTTTAGCTGTGGCAGCAAAATCTGGACGTTTGTCTCTTTTGCTCCAGACAGCGCCGAAAGTGAAAAAAGGTGCTTTTGAGGATAGAGTCCGCAGGAAAGCAGAGAGGGCCAAATTGTCTGGGGCATTTGAAGGGGTTCCAGGAGGCAGTGAGGACCAGCATCACTTTTCCCCGCTGGCACTTTAGCTGTGGCAGGAAAAGCTGGACGTTTGTCTTTTTTCCTTTAGAGAGCGGCGAAAGTGAAAAAAGGTGCTTTTGCGGATAGAGTGCTCAGGAAAGCAGAGAGGGCCAAATTGTCTGGGGCATTTGAAGGGGTTCCAGGAGGCAGTGAGGACCAGCATCACTTTTCCCCGCTGGCACTTTAGCTGTGGCAGCAAAATCTGGACGTTTGTCTTTTTTGCTCCAGACAGCGCCGAAAGTGAAAAAAGGTGCTTTTGCTGATAGAGTGCTCAGGAAAGCAGAGAGGGCGAAATTGTCTGGGGCATTTGAAGGGGTTCCAGGAGGCAGTGAGGGCCAGCATCACTTTTCCCCGCTGGCACTTTAGCTGTGGCAGCAAAATCTGGATGTTTGTTTTTTTGCTCTAGAGAGCGCCGAAAGTGAAAAAAGGTGCTTTTGAGGATAGAGTCCTCAGGAAAGCAGAGAGGGCCAAATTGTCTGGGGCATTTGAAGGGGTTCCAAAAGGCAGTGAGGGCCAGCATCACTTTTCCGCGCTGGCACTTTAGCTGTGGCAGCAAAATCTGGACGTTTGTCTTTTTTGCTCCAGAGAGCGCCGAAAGTGAAAAAAGGTGCTTTTGAGGATAGAGTCCTCAGGAAAGCAGAGAGGGCCAAATTGTCTGGGGCATTTGAAGGGGTTCCAGGAGGCAGTGAGGACCAGCATCACTTTTCCCCGCTGGCACCTTTGCTGTGGCAGCAAAATCTGGACGTTTGTCTTTTTTGCTCCAGAGAGCGCCGAAAGTGAAAAAAGGTGCTTTTGAGGATAGAGTGCGCAGGAAAGCAGAGAGGGCCAAATTGTCTGGGGCATTTGAAGGGGTTCCAGGAGGCAGTGAGGACCAGCATCACTTTTCCCCGCTGGCACTTTAGCTGTGGCAGCAAAATCTGGACGTTTGTCTTTTTTGCTCCAGAGAGCGCCGAAAGTGAAAAAAGGTGCTTTTGAGGATAGAGTGCGCAGGAAAGCAGAGAGGGCCAAACTGTATGGGGCATTTAAAGGGGTTCCAGGAGGCAGTGAGGACCAGCATCACTTTTCCCCGCTGGCACCTTTGCTGTGGCAGCAAAAGCTGGACGTTTGTCTTTTTTGCTCCAGAGAGCGCCGAAAGTGAAAAAAGGTGCTTTTGCGGATAGAGTGCTCAGGAAAGCAGAGAGGGCCAAATTGTCTGGGGCATTTGAAGGGGTTCCAGGAGGCAGTGAGGACCAGCATCACTTTTCCCCGCTGGCACTTTAGCTGTGGCAGCAAAATCTGGACGTTTGTCTTTTTTGCTCCAGAGAGCGCCGAAAGTGAAAAAAGGTGCTTTTGAGGATAGAGTCCTCAGGAAAGCAGAGAGGGCCAAATTGTCTGGGGCATTTGAAGGGGTTCCAGGAGGCAGTGAGGACCAGCATCACTTTTCCCCGCTGGCACCTTTGCTGTGGCAGCAAAAGCTGGACGTTTGTCTTTTTTGCTCCAGAGAGCGCCGAAAGTGAAAAAAGGTGCTTTTGCGGATAGAGTGCTCAGGAAAGCAGAGAGGGCCAAATTGTCTGGGGCATTTGAAGGGGTTCCAGGAGGCAGTGAGGACCAGCATCACTTTTCCCCGCTGGTACCTTTGCTGTGGCAGCAAAAGCTGGACGTTTGTCTTTTTTGCTCCAGAGAGCGCCGAAAGTGAAAAAAGGTGCTTTTGAGGATAGAGTCCTCAGGAAAGCAGAGAGGGCCAAATTGTCTGGGGCATTTGAAGGGGTTCCAGGAGGCAGTGAGGACCAGCATCACTTTTCCCCGCTGGCACTTTAGCTGTGGCAGCAAAAGCTGGACTTTTGTCTTTTTTGCTCCAGACAGCGCCGAAAGTGAAAAAAGGTGCTTTTGAGTATAGAGTGCGCAGGAAAGCAGAGAGGGCCAAACTGTATGGGGCATTTAAAGGGGTTCCAGGAGGCAGTGAGGACCAGCATCACTTTTCCCCGCTGGCACCTTTGCTGTGGCAGCAAAAGCTGGACGTTTGTCTTTTTTGCTCCAGAGAGCGCCGAAAGTGAAAAAAGGTGCTTTTGAGGATAGAGTGCTCAGGAAAGCAGAGAGGGCCAAATTGTCTGGGGCATTTGAAGGGGTTCCAGGAGGCAGTGAGGACCAGCATCACTTTTCCCCGCTGGCACTTTAGCTGTGGCAGCAAAATCTGGACGTTTGTCTTTTTTGCTCCAGAGAGCGCCGAAAGTGAAAAAAGGTGCTTTTGAGGACAGAGTCCTCAGGAAAGCAGAGAGGGCCAAATTGCCTGGGGCATTTAAAGGGGTTCCAGGAGGCAGTGAGGACCAGCATCACTTTTCCCCGCTGGCACCTTTGCTGTGGCAGCAAAAGCTGGACGTTTGTCTTTTTTGCTCCAGAGAGCGCCAAAAGTGAAAAAAGGTGCTTTTGCGGATGGAGTCCTCAGGAAAGCAGAGAGGGCCAAATTGTCTGGGGCATTTGAAGGGGTTCCAGGAGGCAGTGAGGACCAGCATCACTTTTCCCCGCTGGCACCTTTGCTGTGGCAGCAAAAGCTGGACGTTTGTCTTTTTTGCTCCAGACAGCGCCGAAAGTGAAAAAAGGTGCTTTTGAGGATAGAGTGCTCAGGAAAGCAGAGAGGGCCAAATTGTCTGGGGCATTTGAAGGGGTTCCAGGAGGCAGTGAGGACCAGCATCACTTTTCCCCGCTGGCACTTTAGCTGTGGCAGCAAAATCTGGACGTTTGTCTTTTTTGCTCCAGAGAGCGCCGAAAGTGAAAAAAGGTGCTTTTGAGGACAGAGTCCTCAGGAAAGCAGAGAGGGCCAAATTGTCTGGGGCATTTAAAGGGGTTCCAGGAGGCAGTGAGGACCAGCATCACTTTTCCCCGCTGGCACCTTTGCTGTGGCAGCAAAAGCTGGACGTTTGTCTTTTTTGCTCCAGAGAGCGCCAAAAGTGAAAAAAGGTGCTTTTGCGGATGGAGTCCTCAGGAAAGCAGAGAGGGCCAAATTGTCTGGGGCATTTGAAGGGGTTCCAGGAGGCAGTGAGGACCAGCATCACTTTTCCCCGCTGGCACCTTTGCTGTGGCAGCAAAAGCTGGACGTTTGTCTTTTTTGCTCCAGACAGCGCCGAAAGTGAAAAAAGGTGCTTTTGAGGATAGAGTCCTCAGGAAAGCAGAGAGGGCCACATTGTCTGGGGCATTTGAAGGGGTTCCAGGAGGCAGTGAGGACCAGCATCACTTTTCCCCGCTGGCACCTTTGCTGTGGCAGCAAAACCTGGACGTTTGTCTTTTTTGCTCCAGAGAGCGCCGAAAGTGAAAAAAGGTGCTTTTGCGGATAGAGTGCTCAGGAAAGCAGAGAGGGCCAAATTGTCTGGGGCATTTGAAGGGGTTCCAGGAGGCAGTGAGGACCAGCATCACTTTTCCCCGCTGGCACTTTAGCTGTGGCAGCAAAATCTGGACGTTTGTCTCTTTTGCTCCAGACAGCGCCGAAAGTGAAAAAAGGTGCTTTTGAGGATAGAGTCCGCAGGAAAGCAGAGAGGGCCAAATTGTCTGGGGCATTTGAAGGGGTTCCAGGAGGCAGTGAGGACCAGCATCACTTTTCCCCGCTGGCACTTTAGCTGTGGCAGCAAAAGCTGGACGTTTGTCTTTTTTCCTTTAGAGAGCGGCGAAAGTGAAAAAAGGTGCTTTTGCGGATAGAGTGCTCAGGAAAGCAGAGAGGGCCAAATTGTCTGGGGCATTTGAAGGGGTTCCAGGAGGCAGTGAGGACCAGCATCACTTTTCCCCGCTGGCACTTTAGCTGTGGCAGCAAAATCTGGACGTTTGTCTTTTTTGCTCCAGAGAGCGCCGAAAGTGAAAAAAGATGCTTTTGCTGATAGAGTGCTCAGGAAAGCAGAGAGGGCGAAATTGTCTGGGGCATTTGAAGGGGTTCCAGGAGGCAGTGAGGGCCAGCATCACTTTTCCCCGCTGGCACTTTAGCTGTGGCAGCAAAATCTGGATGTTTGTTTTTTTGCTCCAGAGAGCGCCGAAAGTGAAAAAAGGTGCTTTTGAGGATAGAGTCCTCAGGAAAGCAGAGAGGGCCAAATTGTCTGGGGCATTTGAAGGGGTTCCAAAAGGCAGTGAGGGCCAGCATCACTTTTCCGCGCTGGCACTTTAGCTGTGGCAGCAAAATCTGGACGTTTGTCTTTTTTGCTCCAGAGAGCGCCGAAAGTGAAAAAAGGTGCTTTTGAGGATAGAGTCCTCAGGAAAGCAGAGAGGGCCAAATTGTCTGGGGCATTTGAAGGGGTTCCAGGAGGCAGTGAGGACCAGCATCACTTTTCCCCGCTGGCACCTTTGCTGTGGCAGCAAAATCTGGACGTTTGTCTTTTTTGCTCCAGAGAGCGCCGAAAGTGAAAAAAGGTGCTTTTGAGGATAGAGTGCGCAGGAAAGCAGAGAGGGCCAAATTGTCTGGGGCATTTGAAGGGGTTCCAGGAGGCAGTGAGAACCAGCATCACTTTTCCCCGCTGGCACTTTAGCTGTGGCAGCAAAATCTGGACGTTTGTCTTTTTTGCTCCAGAGAGCGCCGAAAGTGAAAAAAGGTGCTTTTGAGGATAGAGTGCGCAGGAAAGCAGAGAGGGCCAAACTGTATGGGGCATTTAAAGGGGTTCCAGGAGGCAGTGAGGACCAGCATCACTTTTCCCCGCTGGCACCTTTGCTGTGGCAGCAAAAGCTGGACGTTTGTCTTTTTTGCTCCAGAGAGCGCCGAAAGTGAAAAAAGGTGCTTTTGAGGATAGAGTGCTCAGGAAAGCAGAGAGGGCCAAATTGTCTGGGGCATTTGAAGGGGTTCCAGGAGGCAGTGAGGACCAGCATCACTTTTCCCCGCTGGCACCTTTGCTGTGGCAGCAAAAGCTGGACGTTTGTCTTTTTTGCTCCAGAGAGCGCCGAAAGTGAAAAAAGGTGCTTTTGCGGATAGAGTGCTCAGGAAAGCAGAGAGGGCCAAATTGTCTGGGGCATTTGAAGGGGTTCCAGGAGGCAGTGAGGACCAGCATCACTTTTCCCCGCTGGCACTTTAGCTGTGGCAGCAAAATCTGGACGTTTGTCTTTTTTGCTCCAGAGAGCGCCGAAAGTGAAAAAAGGTGCTTTTGAGGATAGAGTCCTCAGGAAAGCAGAGAGGGCCAAATTGTCTGGGGCATTTGAAGGGGTTCCAGGAGGCAGTGAGGACCAGCATCACTTTTCCCCGCTGGCACCTTTGCTGTGGCAGCAAAAGCTGGACGTTTGTCTTTTTTGCTCCAGAGAGCGCCGAAAGTGAAAAAAGGTGCTTTTGCGGATAGAGTGCTCAGGAAAGCAGAGAGGGCCAAATTGTCTGGGGCATTTGAAGGGGTTCCAGGAGGCAGTGAGGACCAGCATCACTTTTCCCCGCTGGTACCTTTGCTGTGGCAGCAAAAGCTGGACGTTTGTCTTTTTTGCTCCAGAGAGCGCCGAAAGTGAAAAAAGGTGCTTTTGAGGATAGAGTCCTCAGGAAAGCAGAGAGGGCCAAATTGTCTGGGGCATTTGAAGGGGTTCCAGGAGGCAGTGAGGACCAGCATCACTTTTCCCCGCTGGCACTTTAGCTGTGGCAGCAAAAGCTGGACGTTTGTCTTTTTTGCTCCAGACAGCGCCGAAAGTGAAAAAAGGTGCTTTTGAGTATAGAGTGCGCAGGAAAGCAGAGAGGGCCAAACTGTATGGGGCATTTAAAGGGGTTCCAGGAGGCAGTGAGGACCAGCATCACTTTTCCCCGCTGGCACCTTTGCTGTGGCAGCAAAAGCTGGACGTTTGTCTTTTTTGCTCCAGAGAGCGCCGAAAGTGAAAAAAGGTGCTTTTGAGGATAGAGTGCTCAGGAAAGCAGAGAGGGCCAAATTGTCTGGGGCATTTGAAGGGGTTCCAGGAGGCAGTGAGGACCAGCATCACTTTTCCCCGCTGGCACTTTAGCTGTGGCAGCAAAATCTGGACGTTTGTCTTTTTTGCTCCAGAGAGCGCCGAAAGTGAAAAAAGGTGCTTTTGAGGACAGAGTCCTCAGGAAAGCAGAGAGGGCCAAATTGTCTGGGGCATTTAAAGGGGTTCCAGGAGGCAGTGAGGACCAGCATCACTTTTCCCCGCTGGCACCTTTGCTGTGGCAGCAAAATCTGGACGTTTGTCTTTTTTGCTCCAGAGAGCGCCAAAAGTGAAAAAAGGTGCTTTTGCGGATGGAGTCCTCAGGAAAGCAGAGAGGGCCAAATTGTCTGGGGCATTTGAAGGGGTTCCAGGAGGCAGTGAGGACCAGCATCACTTTTCCCCGCTGGCACCTTTGCTGTGGCAGCAAAAGCTGGACGTTTGTCTTTTTTGCTCCAGACAGCGCCGAAAGTGAAAAAAGGTGCTTTTGAGGATAGAGTGCTCAGGAAAGCAGAGAGGGCCACATTGTCTGGGGCATTTGAAGGGGTTCCAGGAGGCAGTGAGGACCAGCATCACTTTTCCCCGCTGGCACCTTTGCTGTGGCAGCAAAACCTGGACGTTTGTCTTTTTTGCTCCAGAGAGCGCCGAAAGTGAAAAAAGGTGCTTTTGCGGATAGAGTGCTCAGGAAAGCAGAGAGGGCCAAATTGTCTGGGGCATTTGAAGGGGTTCCAGGAGGCAGTGAGGACCAGCATCACTTTTCCCCGCTGGCACTTTAGCTGTGGCAGCAAAATCTGGACGTTTGTCTCTTTTGCTCCAGACAGCGCCGAAAGTGAAAAAAGGTGCTTTTGAGGATAGAGTCCGCAGGAAAGCAGAGAGGGCCAAATTGTCTGGGGCATTTGAAGGGGTTCCAGGAGGCAGTGAGGACCAGCATCACTTTTCCCCGCTGGCACTTTAGCTGTGGCAGCAAAAGCTGGACGTTTGTCTTTTTTCCTTTAGAGAGCGGCGAAAGTGAAAAAAGGTGCTTTTGCGGATAGAGTGCTCAGGAAAGCAGAGAGGGCCAAATTGTCTGGGGCATTTGAAGGGGTTCCAGGAGGCAGTGAGGACCAGCATCACTTTTCCCCGCTGGCACTTTAGCTGTGGCAGCAAAATCTGGACGTTTGTCTTTTTTGCTCCAGAGAGCGCCGAAAGTGAAAAAAGATGCTTTTGCTGATAGAGTGCTCAGGAAAGCAGAGAGGGCGAAATTGTCTGGGGCATTTGAAGGGGTTCCAGGAGGCAGTGAGGGCCAGCATCACTTTTCCCCGCTGGCACTTTAGCTGTGGCAGCAAAATCTGGATGTTTGTTTTTTTGCTCCAGAGAGCGCCGAAAGTGAAAAAAGGCGCTTTTGAGGATAGAGTCCTCAGGAAAGCAGAGAGGGCCAAATTGTCTGGGGCATTTGAAGGGGTTCCAAAAGGCAGTGAGGGCCAGCATCACTTTTCCGCGCTGGCACTTTAGCTGTGGCAGCAAAATCTGGACGTTTGTCTTTTTTGCTCCAGAGAGCGCCGAAAGTGAAAAAAGGTGCTTTTGAGGATAGAGTCCTCAGGAAAGCAGAGAGGGCCAAATTGTCTGGGGCATTTGAAGGGGTTCCAGGAGGCAGTGAGGACCAGCATCACTTTTCCCCGCTGGCACCTTTGCTGTGGCAACAAAATCTGGACGTTTGTCTTTTTTGCTCCAGAGAGCGCCGAAAGTGAAAAAAGGTGCTTTTGAGGATAGAGTGCGCAGGAAAGCAGAGAGGGCCAAATTGTCTGGGGCATTTGAAGGGGTTCCAGGAGGCAGTGAGAACCAGCATCACTTTTCCCCGCTGGCACTTTAGCTGTGGCAGCAAAATCTGGACGTTTGTCTTTTTTGCTCCAGAGAGCGCCGAAAGTGAAAAAAGGTGCTTTTGAGGATAGAGTGCGCAGGAAAGCAGAGAGGGCCAAACTGTATGGGGCATTTAAAGGGGTTCCAGGAGGCAGTGAGGACCAGCATCACTTTTCCCCGCTGGCACCTTTGCTGTGGCAGCAAAAGCTGGACGTTTGTCTTTTTTGCTCCAGAGAGCGCCGAAAGTGAAAAAAGGTGCTTTTGAGGATAGAGTGCTCAGGAAAGCAGAGAGGGCCAAATTGTCTGGGGCATTTGAAGGGGTTCCAGGAGGCAGTGAGGACCAGCATCACTTTTCCCCGCTGGCACTTTAGCTGTGGCAGCAAAAGCTGGACGTTTGTCTTTTTTGCTCCAGAGAGCGCCGAAAGTGAAAAAAGGTGCTTTTGAGGATAGAGTCCTCAGGAAAGCAGAGAGGGCCAAATTGTATGGGGCATTTAAAGGGGTTCCAGGAGGCAGTGAGGACCAGCATCACTTTTCCCCGCTGGCACCTTTGCTGTGGCAGCAAAAGCTGGACGTTTGTCTTTTTTGCTCCAGAGAGCGCCGAAAGTGAAAAAAGGTGCTTTTGAGGATAGAGTGCTCAGGAAAGCAGAGAGGGCCAAATTGTATGGGGCATTTGAAGGGGTTCCAGGAGACAGTGAGGACCAGCATCACTTTTCCCCGCTGGCACCTTTGCTGTGGCAGCAAAAGCTGGACGTTTGTCTTTTTTGCTCCAGAGAGCGCCGAAAGTGAAAAAAGGTGCTTTTGAGGATAGAGTGCTCAGGAAAGCAGAGAGGGCCAAATTGTCTGGGGCATTTGAAGGGGTTCCAGGAGGCAGTGAGGACCAGCATCACTTTTCCCCGCTGGCACTTTAGCTGTGGCAGCAAAATCTGGACGTTTGTCTTTTTTGCTCCAGAGAGCGCCGAAAGTGAAAAAAGGTGCTTTTGAGGATAGAGTCCGCAGGAAAGCAGAGAGGGCCAAATTGTATGGGGCATTTAAAGCGGTTCCAGGAGGCAGTGAGGACCAGCATCACTTTTCCCCGCTGGCACCTTTGCTGTGGCAGCAAAAGCTGGACGTTTGTCTTTTTTGCTCCAGAGAGCGCCAAAAGTGAAAAAAGGTGCTTTTGAGGATAGAGTCCTCAGGAAAGCAGAGAGGGCCAAATTGTCTGGGGCATTTGAAGGGGTTCCAGGAGGCAGTGAGGACCAGCATCACTTTTCCCCGCTGGCACCTTTGCTGTGGCAGCAAAAGCTGGACGTTTGTCTTTTTTGCTCCAGAGAGCGCCGAAAGTGAAAAAAGGTGCTTTTGCGGATAGAGTGCTCAGGAAAGCAGAGAGGGCCAAATTGTCTGGGGCATTTGAAGGGGTTCCAGGAGGCAGTGAGGACCAGCATCACATTTCCCCGCTGGCACCTTTGCTGTGGCAGCAAAAGCTGGACGTTTGTCTTTTTTGCTCCAGAGAGCGCCGAAAGTGAAAAAAGGTGCTTTTGCGGATAGAGTCCGCAGGAAAGCAGAGAGGGCCAAATTGTCTGGGGCATTTGAAGGGGTTCCAGGAGGCAGTGAGGACCAGCATCACTTTTCCCCGCTGGCACCTTTGCTGTGGCAGCAAAATCTGGACGTTTGTCTTTTTTGCTCCAGAGAGCGCCGAAAGTGAAAAAAGGTGCTTTTGAGGATAGAGTCCTCAGGAAAGCAGAGAGGGCCAAATTGTCTGGGGCATTTGAAGGGGTTCCAGGAGGCAGTGAGGACCAGCATCACTTTTCCCCGCTGGCACTTTAGCTGTGGCAGCAAAATCTGGACGTTTGTCTTTTTTGCTCCAGACAGCGCCGAAAGTGAAAAAAGGTGCTTTTGAGGATAGAGTGCGCAGGAAAGCAGAGAGGGCCAAACTGTATGGGGCATTTAAAGGGGTTCCAGGAGGCAGTGAGGACCAGCATCACTTTTCCCCGCTGGCACCTTTGCTGTGGCAGCAAAAGCTGGACGTTTGTCTTTTTTGCTCCAGAGAGCGCCGAAAGTGAAAAAAGGTGCTTTTGAGGATAGAGTGCTCAGGAAAGCAGAGAGGGCCAAATTGTCTGGGGCATTTGAAGGGGTTCCAGGAGGCAGTGAGGACCAGCATCACTTTTCCCCGCTGGCACTTTAGCTGTGGCAGCAAAATCTGGACGTTTGTCTTTTTTGCTCCAGAGAGCGCCGAAAGTGAAAAAAGGTGCTTTTGAGGATAGAGTCCGCAGGAAAGCAGAGAGGGCCAAATTGTCTGGGGCATTTAAAGGGGTTCCAGGAGACAGTGAGGACCAGCATCACTTTTCCCCGCTGGCACCTTTGCTGTGGCAGCAAAAGCTGGACGTTTGTCTTTTTTGCTCCAGAGAGCGCCAAAAGTGAAAAAAGGTGCTTTTGCGGATGGAGTCCTCAGGAAAGCAGAGAGGGCCAAATTGTCTGGGGCATTTGAAGGGGTTCAAGGAGGCAGTGAGGACCAGCACCACTTTTCCCCGCTGGCACCTTTGCTGTGGCAGCAAAATCTGGACGTTTGTCTTTTTTGCTCCAGAGAGTGCCGAAAGTGAAAAAAGGTGCTTTTGAGGATAGAGTCCTCAGGAAAGCAGAGAGGGCCAAATTGTATGGGGCATTTAAAGGGGTTCCAGGAGACAGTGAGGACCAGCATCACTTTTCCCCGCTGGCACCTTTGCTGTGGCAGCAAAAGCTGGACGTTTGTCTTTTTTGCTCCAGACAGCGCCGAAAGTGAAAAAAGGTGCTTTTGAGGATAGAGTGCTCAGGAAAGCAGAGAGGGCCAAATTGTCTGGGGCATTTGAAGGGGTTCCAGGAGGCAGTGAGGACCAGCATCACTTTTCCCCGCTGGCACTTTAGCTGTGGCAGCAAAATCTGGACGTTTGTCTTTTTTGCTCCAGAGAGCGCCGAAAGTGAAAAAAGGTGCTTTTGAGGATAGAGTCCGCAGGAAAGCAGAGAGGGCCAAATTGTCTGGGGCATTTGAAGGGGTTCCAGGAGGCAGTGAGGACCAGCATCACTTTTCCCCGCTGGCACCTTTGCTGTGGCAGCAAAAGCTGGACGTTTGTCTTTTTTGCTCCAGAGAGCGCCGAAAGTGAAAAAAGGTGCTTTTGAGGATAGAGTCCTCAGGAAAGCAGAGAGGGCCAAATTGTCTGGGGCATTTGAAGGGGTTCCAGGAGGCAGTGAGGACCAGCATCACTTTTCCCCGCTGGCACTTTAGCTGTGGCAGCAAAAGCTGGACGTTTGTCTTTTTTGCTCCAGACAGCGCCGAAAGTGAAAAAAGGTGCTTTTGAGTATAGAGTGCGCAGGAAAGCAGAGAGGGCCAAACTGTATGGGGCATTTGAAGGGGTTCCAGGAGGCAGTGAGGACCAGCATCACTTTTCCCCGCTGGCACTTTAGCTGTGGCAGCAAAAGCTGGACGTTTGTCTTTTTTGCTCCAGAGAGCGCCGAAAGTGAAAAAAGGTGCTTTTGAGGATAGAGTGCTCAGGAAAGCAGAGAGGGCCAAATTGTCTGGGGCATTTGAAGGGGTTCCAGGAGGCAGTGAGGACCAGCATCACTTTTCCCCGCTGGCACTTTAGCTGTGGCAGCAAAATCTGGACGTTTGTCTTTTTTGCTCCAGAGAGCGCCGAAAGTGAAAAAAGGTGCTTTTGAGGACAGAGTCCTCAGGAAAGCAGAGAGGGCCAAATTGTCTGGGGCATTTAAAGGGGTTCCAGGAGGCAGTGAGGACCAGCATCACTTTTCCCCGCTGGCACCTTTGCTGTGGCAGCAAAAGCTGGACGTTTGTCTTTTTTGCTCCAGAGAGCGCCAAAAGTGAAAAAAGGTGCTTTTGCGGATGGAGTCCTCAGGAAAGCAGAGAGGGCCAAATTGTCTGGGGCATTTGAAGGGGTTCCAGGAGGCAGTGAGGACCAGCATCACTTTTCCCCGCTGGCACCTTTGCTGTGGCAGCAAAAGCTGGACGTTTGTCTTTTTTGCTCCAGACAGCGCCGAAAGTGAAAAAAGGTGCTTTTGAGGATAGAGTGCTCAGGAAAGCAAAGAGGGCCACATTGTCTGGGGCATTTGAAGGGGTTCCAGGAGGCAGTGAGGACCAGCATCACTTTTCCCCGCTGGCACCTTTGCTGTGGCAGCAAAAGCTGGACGTTTGTCTTTTTTGCTCCAGAGAGCGCCGAAAGTGAAAAAAGGTGCTTTTGCGGATAGAGTGCTCAGGAAAGCAGAGAGGGCCAAATTGTCTGGGGCATTTGAAGGGGTTCCAGGAGGCAGTGAGGACCAGCATCACTTTTCCCGCTGGCACTTTAGCTGTGGCAGCAAAAGCTGGACGTTTGTCTCTTTTGCTCCAGACAGCGCCGAAAGTGAAAAAAGGTGCTTTTGAGGATAGAGTCCGCAGGAAAGCAGAGAGGGCCAAATTGTCTGGGGCATTTGAAGGGGTTCCAGGAGGCAGTGAGGACCAGCATCACTTTTCCCCGCTGGCACTTTAGCTGTGGCAGCAAAAGCTGGACGTTTGTCTTTTTTCCTTTAGAGAGCGGCGAAAGTGAAAAAAGGTGCTTTTGCGGATAGAGTGCTCAGGAAAGCAGAGAGGGCCAAATTGTGTGGGGCATTTGAAGGGGTTCCAGGAGGCAGTGAGGACCAGCATCACTTTTCCCCGCTGGCACTTTAGCTGTGGCAGCAAAATCTGGACGTTTGTCTTTTTTGCTCCAGACAGCGCCGAAAGTGAAAAAAGGTGCTTTTGCTGATAGAGTGCTCAGGAAAGCAGAGAGGGCGAAATTGTCTGGGGCATTTGAAGGGGTTCCAGGAGGCAGTGAGGGCCAGCATCACTTTTCCCCGCTGGCACTTTAGCTGTGGCAGCAAAATCTGGATGTTTGTTTTTTTGCTCTAGAGAGCGCCGAAAGTGAAAAAAGGTGCTTTTGCGGATAGAGTGCTCAGGAAAGCAGAGAGGGCCAAATTGTCTGGGGCATTTGAAGGGGTTCCAAAAGGCAGTGAGGGCCAGCATCACTTTTCCGCGCTGGCACTTTAGCTGTGGCAGCAAAATCTGGACGTTTGTCTTTTTTGCTCCAGAGAGCGCCGAAAGTGAAAAAAGGTGCTTTTGAGGATAGAGTCCTCAGGAAAGCAGAGAGGGCCAAATTGTCTGGGGCATTTGAAGGGGTTCCAGGAGGCAGTGAGGACCAGCATCACTTTTCCCCGCTGGCACCTTTGCTGTGGCAGCAAAATCTGGACGTTTGTCTTTTTTGCTCCAGAGAGCGCCGAAAGTGAAAAAAGGTGCTTTTGAGGATAGAGTGCGCAGGAAAGCAGAGAGGGCCAAATTGTCTGGGGCATTTGAAGGGGTTCCAGGAGGCAGTGAGGACCAGCATCACTTTTCCCCGCTGGCACTTTAGCTGTGGCAGCAAAATCTGGACGTTTGTCTTTTTTGCTCCAGAGAGCGCCGAAAGTGAAAAAAGGTGCTTTTGAGGATAGAGTGCGCAGGAAAGCAGAGAGGGCCAAACTGTATGGGGCATTTAAAGGGGTTCCAGGAGGCAGTGAGGACCAGCATCACTTTTCCCCGCTGGCACCTTTGCTGTGGCAGCAAAAGCTGGACGTTTGTCTTTTTTGCTCCAGAGAGCGCCGAAAGTGAAAAAAGGTGCTTTTGAGGATAGAGTGCTCAGGAAAGCAGAGAGGGCCAAATTGTCTGGGGCATTTGAAGGGGTTCCAGGAGGCAGTGAGGACCAGCATCACTTTTCCCCGCTGGCACCTTTGCTGTGGCAGCAAAAGCTGGACGTTTGTCTTTTTTGCTCCAGAGAGCGCCGAAAGTGAAAAAAGGTGCTTTTGCGGATAGAGTGCTCAGGAAAGCAGAGAGGGCCAAATTGTCTGGGGCATTTGAAGGGGTTCCAGGAGGCAGTGAGGACCAGCATCACTTTTCCCCGCTGGCACTTTAGCTGTGGCAGCAAAATCTGGACGTTTGTCTTTTTTGCTCCAGAGAGCGCCGAAAGTGAAAAAAGGTGCTTTTGAGGATAGAGTCCTCAGGAAAGCAGAGAGGGCCAAATTGTCTGGGGCATTTGAAGGGGTTCCAGGAGGCAGTGAGGACCAGCATCACTTTTCCCCGCTGGCACCTTTGCTGTGGCAGCAAAAGCTGGACGTTTGTCTTTTTTGCTCCAGAGGCGCCGAAAGTGAAAAAAGGTGCTTTTGCGGATAGAGTGCTCAGGAAAGCAGAGAGGGCCAAATTGTCTGGGGCATTTGAAGGGGTTCCAGGAGGCAGTGAGGACCAGCATCACTTTTCCCCGCTGGTACCTTGCTGTGGCAGCAAAAGCTGGACGTTTGTCTTTTTTGCTCCAGAGAGCGCCGAAAGTGAAAAAAGGTGCTTTTGAGGATAGAGTCCTCAGGAAAGCAGAGAGGGCCAAATTTGTCTGGGGCATTTGAAGGGGTTCCAGGAGGCAGTGAGGACCAGCATCACTTTTCCCCGCTGGCACTTTAGCTGTGGCAGCAAAAGCTGGACGTTTGTCTTTTTTGCTCCAGACAGCGCCGAAAGTGAAAAAAGGTGCTTTTGAGTATAGAGTGCGCAGGAAAGCAGAGAGGGCCAAATTGTCTGGGGCATTTAAAGGGGTTCCAGGAGGCAGTGAGGACCAGCATCACTTTCCCCGCTGGCACCTTTGCTGTGGCAGCAAAAGCTGGACGTTTGTCTTTTTTGCTCCAGAGAGCGCCGAAAGTGAAAAAAGGTGCTTTTGAGGATAGAGTGCTCAGGAAAGCAGAGAGGGCCAAATTGTCTGGGGCATTTGAAGGGGTTCCAGGAGGCAGTGAGGACCAGCATCACTTTTCCCCGCTGGCACTTTAGCTGTGGCAGCAAAATCTGGACGTTTGTCTTTTTTGCTCCAGAGAGCGCCGAAAGTGAAAAAAGGTGCTTTTGAGGACAGAGTCCTCAGGAAAGCAGAGAGGGCCAAATTGTCTGGGGCATTTAAAGGGGTTCCAGGAGGCAGTGAGGACCAGCATCACTTTTCCCCGCTGGCACCTTTGCTGTGGCAGCAAAAGCTGGACGTTTGTCTTTTTTGCTCCAGAGAGCGCCAAAAGTGAAAAAAGGTGCTTTTGCGGATGGAGTCCTCAGGAAAGCAGAGAGGGCCAAATTGTCTGGGGCATTTGAAGGGGTTCCAGGAGGCAGTGAGGACCAGCATCACTTTTCCCCGCTGGCACCTTTGCTGTGGCAGCAAAAGCTGGACGTTTGTCTTTTTTTGCTCAGACAGCGCCGAAAGTGAAAAAAGGTGCTTTTGAGGATAGAGTGCTCAGGAAAGCAGAGAGGGCCAAATTGTCTGGGGCATTTGAAGGGGTTCCAGGAGGCAGTGAGGACCAGCATCACTTTTCCCCGCTGGCACTTTAGCTGTGGCAGCAAAAGCTGGACGTTTGTCTTTTTTGCTCCAGACAGCGCCGAAAGTGAAAAAAGGTGCTTTTGAGTATAGAGTGCGCAGGAAAGCAGAGAGGGCCAAACTGTATGGGGCATTTAAAGGGGTTCCAGGAGGCAGTGAGGACCAGCATCACTTTTCCCCGCTGGCACCTTTGCTGTGGCAGCAAAAGCTGGACGTTTGTCTTTTTTGCTCCAGAGAGCGCCGAAAGTGAAAAAAGGTGCTTTTGAGGATAGAGTGCTCAGGAAAGCAGAGAGGGCCAAATTGTCTGGGGCATTTGAAGGGGTTCCAGGAGGCAGTGAGGACCAGCATCACTTTTCCCGCTGGCACTTTAGCTGTGGCAGCAAATCTGGACGTTTGTCTTTTTTGCTCCAGAGAGCGCCGAAAGTGAAAAAAGGTGCTTTTGAGGACAGAGTCCTCAGGAAAGCAGAGAGGGCCAAATTGTCTGGGGCATTTAAAGGGGTTCCAGGAGGCAGTGAGGACCAGCATCACTTTTCCCCGCTGGCACCTTTGCTGTGGCAGCAAAAGCTGGACGTTTGTCTTTTTTGCTCCAGAGAGCGCCAAAAGTGAAAAAAAGGTGCTTTTGCGGATAGAGTCCTCAGGAAAGCAGAGAGGGCCAAATTGTCTGGGGCATTTGAAGG